>NC_045427.1:525603664-525823664 GCF_902635505.1 Sarcophilus harrisii
AGTGTTCTGTAAACCTGAAGCAGTGTGGTATGAGAGCACTTAATCTGGAGTCAGGGGCTTCAGGGACAAATTCTTCCTTTGATGTTTACTATCTATATGACCTTGAACAATTTTTCTCTATTTTAGTTCCTTCAACTGTCAAATGAAGAGATTCGTTTCAATGGCAAAACAGCTTTAAATCTATGATCCTATATGAATATATTCAGTTATAACAGCTCAAATGTCTGGTCCCTCCCCCAAAAAACACCTCCCACGGTTTGTCTGAAATTCCACAGATATTCATTTCTTAGGTTAAAGCTTTCTTCTACCCTGTTGTAATGCAAATATCTGAGAAAGATGGTCATGAATCATATGTATACTTCAGGTGGATGAGTTTCATGATTTCCTTCTAGAGAGAAAGCTTTGAAATGGTGAAGGGAGAAGAAAACAAGGAGAGGCTATTACATCAGGAGGGAAGGAGAACACAGAAAAGAAAGGGAGAAAAAGCAAAGACAAATTTACCCTCCTTCTTAATTTGATCTGAGTCCAACTCTGGCTTATTTTAATTTCCTAAATTTGGCCCCTGACAAGCTGATTTCTTTTCAAAAGATGAAATGGTCCCCACTTTGGATATTTGCTGATAGGATTAGGTCCATTGTCTTAAGTTACTCATTAAAGCCAAATCTATTGTATTAGTCTACTCTTGTGGGCTTGATGTAATAAACACTTCAGTGATATTTTATCCTTCAACTGTTATTTGCTTAAGTGGCTTCACTGAATTACTCACACTCATCCTTACATTAATAGGCAGTCTTAAGCTCTGTGTCATGCCTTGATAATATGCTATACTATCCAGTTCCCCAAAATAGCAACTGTCTTCGGAACTTGCTTGGTATAAGTAATTTCTTTTCTGAAACTCACAAAAAAAAAAAAAAAAAATGCACCCAGGGCTTTTTTGATTCTGCTTGTGCTAATGTCCTTGTATAGAATACCATTCCTGGCGTGGAAAGCACGTTGTCACTATTCATAGAGGCCCACTCTGGATCCCGAACATTACTGCCTTAAGCCTTATTTTCATGAGTTAATGACTCAGCTGTTAAAACTCACTCAAGAATGAAAACCTGTATCTGAAGTCTCAGCTTAACAGAACTCCTGTTCCTTTAGGCTGTTGGTTCAGCATTTTCTGCTGGGGTCCATATCTGGGGATAAAGCCTTTGCACTCCATCATTTTCAAGAAAACTGTTGACTCTGGGACAGCTAGGTGGTTCAATGGATAGAGTACCAGTCCTGAAGTCAGGAGGACCTGAGTTCAAATCAAACCTCAGACACTTAACACTTTCCTGACTGTGTGACCCTGGGTAAGTTACTTAACTTCTATTGCCTCAGGGAAAGAAAAATAGAAAGAAAAGAACTATTGACTCTTTCTTCTTTCATTCATTCAACAAATAATTACTGGGTTCCCATGATACTAGATGTCTTTAAAGGCAGAAAAGAAATATGAAATATGGTCTCTACCCTCAAGAAGCTAACAGTTTCACTCTCAAATCGAATTGAATAGGAACATAAGAAATAAATTAAATATAATAACTTTAACCAAGGCAAAGTAAAGACAGAATCTCTTTAAATATCAATGAGGGGGACAAACAAGTATTACAGTGTAAGACATTCAGGGGGAGGAAGAGGTTCTTGTGGGCTAGTGTCGTGAAGGAAGCCATTAGAAAGGGTGAAGCATGTGGACAAAGACTTGATTGGAGGTTGGGCTTTAAGCAATGTCTATAGAGCAGAAAGTTTATGATGGAGATTGGTTTGCAGGCAACAGAATTGGAGAAGTGAATTGGGGAAAAGATTGTGTATTGTTTTAGTCAGCCTGTCAGTTAACACTGACAATGTGGTAGGCACAGTGCTGGGAGGTGGGTGGAGACCTAAAGAAAAGCAACCAGTCCCTCATTTCAAGGAACTACCATTCCAATGAAGGAGACAGAATGCAAACAATTATGTACATACATCCCCTGGTTCTATAGACAATGTAATTTGCAAACTAGATCTTTGTTTGCACTGGACTGCAACAAGATCATATCTGATTTTATTGGCAATATTTTGGAAAAGAAATAAAAGATACAAAGGGGAAATCTTTGGTTTCATCAGCCCTATCTATATCATATTGAGGTGAGTTTTCCGTATTAAATTCTCATGAATGGATTAAAAAATGTTTATTCCACCCTATTCCACCCTATACTACTTCCTTCACCATCACCACCCCAGTTCCTAGATATCTGAGAAGAGGGGTTGTCACTAGAAGGGAAAGGAAAACAGATAATGAGAAAATAATACAATATGAAAGAGAAAAGTTAGGAAGGAAGGATTCCGTTTTGATATAAATGATCTATCAAAGTTTGAAAAATCTTATTTTATATCCAATGTCAACATAAAAACTTACTTAATCCTAACTACAATGTAACTCTGCATTTATTACTGTCACCCAGTCATAACTAGAAATTCTTATCCAATAGCAAATTCAGTTGTGCTAGTGGGAAGTAGGGGTGGGACAGGAGTATTTGTGGTAGTGCAGATAACAGTTTAACCATGAACATAGTTGCACTAAGAGAGGGACACTATGGTAAGAGTACCCTGTTTGTGGCCACATAGAATTTTTCATGCTGCTATAACAAGTGGCCCAGCAGAAGACCACATGAGGAAAATCCCTCAATACCCCTCCCAAAAAAAGGTTAATGCACTGGTGCAAAGCCCCAGCTACCCTATTCTAGTTACACTTTTGTTGTAGCTTCATTAGTTTTAAGGTTATGAGACATGCTTTTGGCTGTACATTTTTTTAAGTGTTTTCTCCTGTAATTGTTGTTTTTATTCCTGCTAGTTTTTGTTTTTTTTTTTTTTTTTTAATTAAAACCACTTTGCCATAGAAAACTAAAACAGTCCTGTCCCCAAATGGAGGTGTGGTCACAAGAATTTCATGAAAGTTAAATTAATCAAACAGACTCTTGCCATGTGTTTCCCATCATTCCTTGTGCCTGTTTTCTTGTATACACCACGGCTGCCAATTTTAAAAGAATAAGCATTCCAATGGCATTAGTGTACTATGTGGATTAATAACTTTGACCAAGGCAAAGTAAAGACAGAATCTAAAATATTTAGAAAAGTAAGCACCATGTATGCCTGGAAATAATGATCATTTTGAAAATTTATAAACCTTTTTAGTCTGCATGGGCCCCCAATACAAGTGAATCAGGATTTAGGTCTCAGAGCCTATAAAATCCATAGAACAAGATGAATTTGTAGATGTAAGTCAGGAAGCTATCAAACCAACCAACTGATAATCATTTATTAAGTACCAGCAATACAACAGGCACAGTGCTAGGTACAGGAAATCCAAAAATAATAATGAAGTCATCATTATCTCTTGGGTTCTAAAACCAGTGCCATCAACTTCTACCTGATCAAATCGGATCAAATAAGATAATATTTATAAAGAGCAGAGCACATAGTAGAAGTAGGTACTTTATAAAGTCTTGTTTCCTCCTTCCTCTCCCCTCTTCCTTACCTGCCAGGTGATTGAGAACCAATCTTTTCCCACCTAGCTGGGTGCTGGAAAACAGACCAGAACCATCTGCTATTATGTAAGGGAAGCACTGACTTTTCTTCCCTCGATCAACCATCATTTCCCAATTCCCACCTGATATAGGATGAGTGCTTTCCTGCTTGGATACTACTGCCTACTGCCTCTAGAGCTATCACAGACCTTCCAACCTATTGTACTTTTGGAAGGGGCCATCTGTCCTGCCATTATTCCCCTGGGTCCTCAGGGTTTGTCCTCCTACTTCCTCTGTCTCAATACTATTTGGTCTTTCCATCAAAAATGATGGAACATCAACATAAACATGATCCTCTATGTCTTCTCCACCCAGACTGGAGAAGTCCTTGAAAGCAGGGACTTAGATGATTTTCTGCTAGACTACCAGCACTTAGCTTAATCCATCACACATTGTAAGTATTTAAGAAATGCTTTTGCATTCCATTCTATTAAGCCAAATTCCTCAGATCAATAAAATCTAGTTTGATCCATTATCTATAGTATAGAAAGCTCACTGGATTCAGTCATTCAATGACCTAGATTTTCAGCTCCATAACTTTCTAGCTGTGTTACCTTGGACAAATAATTCAGCCCCTTTGAGCTTACTACTTCATTATCAACATCACTACCATTACCATAATCATTATCATCATAATTAATTGAATATTAGTAGTGGTGTGATAGATAGTGGGATGTACTGAGAGAAAGAAAATTTGGGTTTAGGTAGCACCTGGATGAGTCACTTAACCTTAGAAAGAACTCTCTAAGGTTCTAAGAGGAAAAACAGTTTCTAATTTACGTTAGTAATTAAGAGTTTCTTACACCAAAGTAATAACTTCTGAACAAATATTCATATGGCAAGGGCTACATGTTGTCAGATACACACAGCCCACAAGCTACTCCCTAGTGTGGCCAAATCAGATTCAAATGTCATTGGAAAACATTCAACAAAATAAATATACAAAAAATATAGATAATGTGTTTTTTTTTTTCCTAAATCAGTATGGACCTGCAGGGATCCTTAAGTACTGGTTAATGGCCCCCATTTTGATTTGAGTTAAATACCACTGGTGTCATAGATCTCTCTCTTAGAGTTAGGAAGACCTAAATTCAAGTTCCATTTCTAACACATACCAGCTGTATGATCTTAGGCAAATCCCTTAACTTCCCAGGAAATGCTCTAAGTCTGTAAATCCCAGTGGTCTTCTTTGGTAGAAAGGGTTGCCTTACTAGGAATTCTCTCTTCCACTGAAATCACAAGTCTAATGCAAAGCAAAATAACAACTTTCCTAACTGCCGATTGGTGCTTAGCTGCAGTCAAATAGTTTATATGAGCTCACTCTGTAGTGCTAGGTATGGTATGTTACGATGATCTTGTTAAGAATGATGCTAAAAAATCTGGATCCTTTAAGGAGCTGGGGGTAAACTTCCACTATACAAAACATGGAGCATTTCTCTCAAAAAGAAAATGGTTTGTAGTATCCTAGAGCAAATAGAGCAGGCTCACACTGTCCAATAAGTACAGATTTTTAGAAGACTTGGCCTTCTTCAGGGAACTTTGCACTCCATCCTGTGACCAGCCTTTTGTCAGCCATCTGAAATCTGGAAGCTCTTAGTTTTAATGTTTTAGATTTCTAGCTTTTAAAAATAAATAAATAAATAAAGAGCCAGTGGGCCAACTTAAGTGCTGACAGAAATTTTCCATGAGTTTTCCTGATGAATAATCATTTGTGTTATGCTCTTAATTGAGGTATTGATGATTTTTCAGGAGGGTAAGGGTTTGATAGCCTACAAATGTATGATGTTTCTCCCTAATCAAGGTTGAGTCTATGTGTGGAAAGAAGAGAGGATGGAGAAATTATCAATCCATTATTTTAACAGTTTTATTTATCTACGTGGTACCCAAGAATATCTTTTGTCTACATGGTGATTTGGGGGGCCCATAAATGGTTTCCTTATTCACTCACATGCTCCCATTCCCACATTACATTGCTTGATTATGCTAGAGGGTTTTTTGATTGTTTTTCCTACCAATACATAAAATCCTTCACTCCATAGGTAACATTAAAGTTCAAAATGCAAATTCCTCCACAGATAAAGTAGGATTGTAGAAAAAGCATTGCATTTGGAATCAGAAATTCTCAATTATTCTGATGAATAGCTTGTAACCTTGGAGTGACACTCTTAACCTCTCCCAGACTCTTTTTCTTCATTGTTATAAGAATAACAATGAATTAAAGCTTTTGAAATATTAGCTATTATTTATAATGACAATGATGGGAGTTTAGAGGTTGATGAAACATTTGATGCCATCTAATCCAATCCCTCCTCCATTTCACAGGTGAGGAAACTAAGGCCAAAAGGGACTGACTGATTTGCCCAAAATCACACAGGTAGTAAAGATAAGAATCAGGATATGAATCAAAATCTCCTGTCACTAAAATCATTTCTCTTTCCACCATGTCTAATCCATTACCTTAGGTCCATGCTAAGGTATGAATGACTTGCATCATATCATTTCCTGAACACTGGCTTGGAAAATAGGGTAGGCCCTGGGTATCTGAAGGTGATGGTTTAAAAAAAAAGGGGAGGGGGGAGGAAGTCCCAGAAAATCATAACTAGAGACATAACGTAATTGGAGAATACACAATTTTGCTGAGGTCCTGCCTGGGTTTTCCATCATCTTGATGGCTAGTAAGAGTGTTTGATCTAATTGTTTGTACAGCAATGACCCATTTGAGACAACAAGCAAAGTCAGATCAACTGAAAAATGGTCATCTGTGAACTTCAGAAGCATGAGATTGAGCTTTAAATACCTTTTTTTCATTTAGACCACCTTTCTTCATGGGAGAATTGCTTGTGTCCTGTCTAAAAACTGAAACCCTACCAACTCTTCCTAGTTTTCTCATTGCTATTTTTTTGTGACTTTGATTTGAAATACATTCAAAGTATTTTAAATGTTTCCCAAACTTTATCTTAACCTTCCCTCTCCCCTCATTTTTTTTCCTCTCCTCCTTCTCTGCAAACTGTTCTATCGTGCCATTCCCCAGCTCAAAAACATTCAATGACTCCAACCTTCATTCAGGACAAAATTCCTAAAGTTGATCATGCAAGTAAGTCATCTACCATCTGTTCTCAACAACTTCTTGGGCAAATAGCTTCACCAATCTGGGTCTCATTTGTAAAATGGAATGGGGGAGGCAGGGCAGTATGGTTTTCACTACTAAATTCCATATATGATGTTTTGAACTTTCACTAGGCTTTTCTCATTACTCCCCAAAAGAACTCTACTCTCCCCAAATTAACCTATCCCCAAAGACTCTTTCTTTATTCTTTGCCTCTAGTGGGGCTCTCTTTCCCATCTGCCACACCCTCTGCCTATGAAAATTCTTTCTTTCTTTTTACCTCCAGTGTACAGGAAAGTAACTGGCACATAATAAGCCCTTAATAGTCATTGACTGTCCATGTCCATAATACATGACCTGACTATTTCAACTGCAAGTCTTTTCTAAATTACTTTGGAATTATTGAGCTCCAATGATTCCATGTCATGTCAGGGAAATCCTAGGTTCAACTAGAAAATCCTTGTTCCACAAACAAATTACTCCTTCTCTCAGCTTCAAGCAGTTCCATGCCTGGAATATTCACTCTCTTCATCTCTGCTTATTTACTGCCTTCCCTGAGCTCCTTTAAGTCCCACTTAAAGTGTTATCTTGTACAGGAAACATTGGTAAACCTTAATACTAAGGCCTTTCCTCTGTTAAATCAATTCCTATCTATCTTGTACATAGCTTGTTTGTATATAGTTCTTTTTATATAGTTTGTATATAGTATCTCTCCCATTACATTGTGAGCTCCTCGAGAACAGGAACTATCTTTTGCTTCTTTTTGTATCCCCACTGCTTAGCACAATGCCTGGAACATCATAGGCTTAATAAACATTGATTGATTGATCACTAAAATGATCTCTTCCTTTTCTAAACTGTTATGGTACTCTGAGTTTTAATGGCTCTTTATTATCTCCTGCGTCAAATAGAAAGTCCTTATTAAACAAACAAAACAGTCCATTTCTTAGTTCCAGGCCTCTTCTTACCTTTCCAGTCTTCTTAAATTTTACTCTCCTTGACTTAATAATGCAGCAACAGCAGCCTTCTTGCTGTCCCTCGAATTCCATATCCTGACTCCATGATTTTTCATTCTGACCCCCATGCCCAGAATGCTCTCCTTCTTCACCTCCTCCTACTGGCTTCCCTGGCCTCCTTCAAGATTCAGCTCAAATCTCAAACTTCTGCAGGGCCTTTTCCTGGTTCCTCCCCCTGCTAGTGCCATTTATGTCGTATGTGTCTCATGTGTACCTAATTACTTATGGGTTGTTTTCCTTCATTAGAATGTGAGTTCCTTGAGGACAAGGGGTATTTCTGCCTTCTATTTGTAGCCTCAAAACTTAGCACAGTGGCTTGCACATAGTCAGAAGTGTTTGCAGTTTAACACCATTCACCACTTAACACATGCTACTTTATACTTTTTTCTATATTTTGGGGATCTACTATTTCATTGGTTTGATAATTTCTCAGGAGACACAAATCACAACTCTTCCCCCCCTACATATACCACTCTTCCTAAGTGTTCAAGAATCGCTTCTGTCAGAAAATCTGTTGCCCAATAATTAGCCCATAACTAAGATTTTCCAAACTTTGTTCTCAACAATAGATCTATAACCTGCCACTACTCATTCTTATAATCTTTTCAGTTTGAGAGTATATCCCAGAGCCTCTTGAGTTATCACAATCTTCAAGAACCCAGGCTCACAAAGGTAAAAGAGAAGGACTTTGTTCCTTTAAACATGGATTAGCTATATTAAAAACTGTTTAATGAAGAGAACTCTAATTTGAAAAAAACTTATGATTCTATAATTTGGAAATCATAGTATTTCAAAATTCGATGGTGTTCAAACCTGGCTCCTCCTTATTATTGCTCTCTTCACTTCTCCAGTATCTTATATTTCTAATCTGTAAAATAGAAATATTGTACTAATGACTTTCAATTGTCCCCTCTTCTAGCTCAAAATCTGTGATTTGATCCTGTGACATAATACTATCACCCTGCACTAGACTAAGCTCTTTGAGGGCAAAAATGTTGTATTAGACATTTCTGCATATCTCTCAGTTTATAATGCAGGGTATTATACACAGAAGTACTTAAATGTTTTTTGAGTGCTGAATGAATGCTCATTTTTTTGATTGGTGAATGGAATTACATTATCACCTTGGAAGAAGACTATTTCACATCCCTTTTTTTTCCTGCATGAAGTTTTTTTGTTTGGTTGGTTGGTTTGGTTTGGTTTTTTAAATTTTTAATCCATTGTCTCTTCCACTGGGACCTCAAAATATGTTCAGTTCTACTTCTGTCATCTTTCACTTTAGCTATTTCAATCCTCTCTGACTCTTTATAATCCCATTTGGAGTTTTCTTGGCAAAGATATCAGAGTGTTTTGCCATTTCCTTCTCCAGCTAATTTTACACCTGAGGAAACTAGGTAAACAGGGTGAAGTGACTTGTCTAGGGTCACACAGCTAGTGTCTGAGGCCAGATTTGAACTCAGGAAGTGCCTACTAGGCACTATGCTGGCTTGTCTTTGATACAGATACTTGAGTTTTTTGTGTATTTTCCACTATGACTGATACATTTACTGAGCACATGGTAAGGTATATAATCAACATTGGTTAAATTTAATTGAATTGACAAATGCTTAACTATTACTTGCTGAGGAATTGTTTACTCCTACGACTAGAGTCCTAGGCAGACTCCTAGTCTGCCAGTATTTAAGTCTTGTTTCTGGAACTCAGAGAATAACTTTCTTGACCTTCTCTCTGTACGTTTCCTCAAAAGTCCAAAAAAAAGCTGTTAGACAATATAAATAATAAAAAATAAAAGCAAATAACTTGCTTCTAAAATTGTATGCAATATAATTAAAACTACTTTTTTTGCAAATACTTGAGATTTCAGATGGTACATGGCAGCCTGAACATAAAAGGAATACACAAAATTGATAACCTCACCAAAAAATTACAATTAGCTAATGAGCTCCTTGGAGAAGCTACTAAAAGGGATGTTATTTTTTAAATTTCCTTCCTTCCTAAGCTTATCAAAATTGCCAGTCTTCACTAGGGTAAGTGCTGTGTCAGATATAGCAGAATATTGTGGGTGTCAGATAAGATCAGCTCAAACTCCAACATTACCAATTACTGTCTAGGTAACTTTGGATAAATCCCTTTTCTTGCAGCCTCAGTTTCCTTCCCTATGAAAGCAACACAAAATAGTCATTTTGCCCATCTCACAGGACTCTGAGGATCAAGTGAGAAAATAGACAGCAAAGCACATTGGAAAGTGTAAAGGACTATAAAAGAGCAGGAGTTACTGATATGATGATGTATAAAGGGAATAGTTATTTTTTATAATCCACTCATTTCAGCTTTTAAGATGATGAATACAGACACTACATGGCAGATAGTGATCAATTTGAATGGTGAGGGTGGCCAGAACATGAATTCATGATTGGCCCTGAACAAAATGTCTGGGCTAATATTTTATAGAATCGTTCCCTTTCTCTCTTATCTACTTTCAAAATTTTCCATTCTCCAGTCCTTTCCTTATTCCCCCAAAGCCAGATTAATAGACAAATAAATTCATGTTGAGGTAGGGATGGGTGTCATTGGATTGAGATGCTATACCTTCCATGTAACAAATTCTCATTGTAATAAAAACTTCCAGAGATATAATGCCTCATTCCATAGGTGTTGCTCTAATGATGGAAATTTCAGACTTAAATGATATAGGGACATATTTGGGGGCTGGAAAAGGATCTTTCAATATCCCAAAAAAGTCACTTAAGAAACTACATCCAACCCTGAATCTAGTATTTATAGATACAATGTCATTATTGCTTCCAAGTTTGGTTGCCCTTATTCCCCTAACAAACTAGCTGATATTATACTTGGATCACATCACCAGGGGCCTTTCTGAATTCCATGGTCTACAGAATTAGGTACAATCTAATTGAGAAATATAATTGAAGGATGTGTGTGTATATATATATATATATATATATATATATATATGAATATATGTGTGAAGTTTTTTTTTTTTTTAAGACAAATTTCATGCCTTTTCTTTCAGTGGTTTGAGGTAGGCTTCAAACTGAGGTTGAAGAGTAAATATCTTAGGTTTCAGATTTTATAGAAGTGGGGTAGGGGGGAAGTACTGTGCCTTTAAAAAAGAGAGCAGGTAGAATCATGTCCCCAGGCCAGGAAAGTACCAGTCATTTTCAGATAAATTATATCCTCCTCCTCCTCCGTGGGAAAAAAAAAAAATCATACTCAGACTTAACTGTCCCTTTGGCACTTTTGTCAAATGAGTTTTAGTAGCAGGAGCTGCTAAAAATATAAGCCAATTTCTTTCTTCATTTAAATCAAGTGCTTAAAAAAAAAAAGTGGAGTTCATAGAACTGGTACAGGGCTCAGCATACCAGCAGTCTGAGCTAACTCAGCCTCTGAATAAGATGAGTTACCAGCCCAGCCTCCTTTTTACATTGAAAGTGCTTCTGGGCATTGAAGGAAAGAGTATTATTGGCTCATCAGCACTCCTAACACTTGGGGCAAATGAGAACAGTGGGAAAAGGCACTACACACTCCAATCCAAGTTGATATGACCAGATGGGAGGCCTTAGATCCTGTCGTGGATTCACTCAGCCCACTATGCCTAAGACCCATTGCTTCCAGGCTTGTTGTCAGCTGGCCTAATTAAAAAGCAGTATAATAAGATAATATTGCCTCCCCATATAACATGAAACACAAAAGGTGTTATTCTTTCTATAGAATATTTGATATTTAAGAGGAAATTCTTGAAAATCAAAACATCTTCAGCACCAGAGGAACAGGGGAAATTTCAGGCATTGTAATAGGCAATGGGAGAGATTGTTAGATTGGGGAACCTTCCTGGGATACTTTGAATCACAAATATAGACACATTCTGCCTGAAAAGACAGTTAGCCTTGCTATAGAATCATGTAAGCTGTATTTGAGTAAATCAAGGTCAGCATCTTACCATTGCTTCCATTTGTAGCTATTTCCACGCCATACTTTGACACTCTTGTTTGTTTGTTTGTTTTTCTGAGACAATTAGGGTTAAGTGACTTGCCCAGGGTCACACAACTAGGACCCATTAAGTGTCTGAGACCAGATTTGAACTCAAGTCCTCCTGACTTCAGGGCTGGGAATGGGGCTCTGTCCACTGCACCACCTAGCTGCCCCTTTTGACATTATTGTACATCTCTATCATGAAACCTCATCTACTGGAAATTCCATCAATTTTAAGATTATTGTGTGTGATAAAAATGATCCTTCCAAGGTTTTTTTTAGCAGATAAAATATTTTAATATTTTGCAACAAATATTAACAGATCAGAACCTTTTCATTATGATTATCATGATCATCACTCAATTTTATTTTTTATAAGTAACTTTGAAAACTAGTGAGAAAATATATAAAAAGAACCCCTTTCTTGAAAATGCCCTTTGGAATTTCATTTAAACCTATGGAATCCAAAAAGCACCTGCCTTTGTTTCAGATTCTGCCCTGTAATGAAGGCCATTGCTGTTCAGTTGTGTCCAACTTCATGACACCATTTGGAGGTGTTTTTTTGGGTTTTTTGGTGTTTTTTTTTTTTTGACAGAGATACTGGAGTGGTTTGCCATTTCCTTCTCCAGATCATTTGACAGATGAAGAAATGGAAGCAAACAGGATTAAGTAACTTGCTCAGACATCCAGCTAATAAGTGTCCAAGGATGGATTTGAATACATGTCTTCCTGGCTCTAGTCCCAGTCTCAGTTACTATGGCACCTAAGTGAAGATGGAGAGTAGTATTTAATTGCTAGACTTGCCTTCCCTTTTGTATATCAAATCCATCCTTTGTACCCAAAGATGAGGTTCTGAATTGTATTTATTGTAGTGGCAATAGATTTTATAAAGCTATTAGATTGTTTCTCCTCATTAGCTTTAGAACCAATGGCATGAAATCTAAGAAGATTGTGGTGAGGGATGCCATTTTGGTGATTATGGCAGAGAAAAATGAGAACTGCTCACTCTAAGAAAGAATTTGCAGCTTTGGTTGACTCCTCTTTCCATCCAGGAATCCTAGGGAATCTTTTAAGCAAATAACCAACATATGGCTGCGAAAGGCTGAATGTGACTTTTCTCAAGGAGGTGCTTAAGTATTTGCAAGCACATGGATTTTAAGGGGAAATGCCTAACGTAAAACAACAAGTAAATCTTTTGAAAATGTTTCTTATAAAATGAGAATACAATTCTTGACCATAACCCTAAAAGTATAAACACTCAAGTATCCATGAAAACAAGATGGAATTAAGTTGTAAAGCAATAGATCTTTTGGTCCCAATTGATGTAACAACACTAAGTCAAGTAGCTTCTGAGCTCCAAAACAATTGGAGAGAAAAAAACAGACACAGGAAAGAGAAATGTAGAACAGGGAGAAGGAGGGGAAGTGAAAGGGAAAGAAAATCCTAAAGGGGAATACTCCCCAAAGGAAACTTCCCCTTCTGGCATAGAGCCAAAACCAAGAAGGCACTTCAGTGCTGAATTTAATAAAAAACAAAAACAAACAAAAAAAAAAAACAGATTGAAAGGTTGTTTCCTGTTAGTCTGCCCTCTGGACAAACAAAAAGAGCCTAAGTCTAGAGAAATATTACATGCATCTTTCCTACATCCTCTTTACTACTACTTCCATCACACCACTACTTATTATTATTACCACCACCACTCAGACTACCATTCTTCCTACTACTTCCACACCACTACTATCAGTACTACCACTGGTACTACTACTACTACTACTAGCTACCTAGGTAACATCTATATAGTGCTTTCAGATTTGCAAAATGCTTTACAAACATGCTTTTCATAACAATTTGAGAAATAGATGCTATTATTATCCTCATTTTTCTGATAAGGAAATTGAGGCAGATGGATTAAGTGACTTGCCCAGGATACACAGCTAGTCCGTATCTAATGCCTTCCTAATACTAGGTCTAGTGCTCTATCCACTGTAACAATTAACTGCCTCTACATCTGGTTTATACAGATTGCCTGTTTTTAATATCTTCCTTCACCACGGATGCTCTATAATTTGCTCTTCCAGTATTCCCTGAGAATTCAGGATAACCTCATCTTTTTCTGCATTCCAAAATCTGTACCAAATTTGAGGGTCATTAGGAATGCTGTTTATTTGTAAAGAACAGATCGATTTTTAATGGATTGGGTTCAATCTTGTTAATAATAGCATAGTGCTTCTCTGTCCAGTCATCTTTTCAGAGAACTAACTATTCTGGCTCAAAATGATAGAGAGGCAAAAAGCTTATTATTTCCTCCTTCCTTCCAAATAACAAAAAGGTAATGGGATGGCATTAAAAGAAATATTAGGCTTTCTATTGTGTGATCCTGGACAAGTCATTTAACCCTGATTGCCTTGCAAAAAGTAAAACAAAACAAAACAACAAAAATATTAGGAACAAAAATTCACAGTGGGCCTGTAATTCATAGAGTTAACTAACCAAAAGTGAGTACTAAGACAGTCAGTAAGTTCTTGTTTGAGTATCATTATCTCGCCTGAGAAGCATTTCCCTCAGGTTCAAATTTTCACCTTTTTTTGTGGTTTGCCCTGTGTTTTTAAAACATTCCATGTTCATCAGATTATTTCATGTTTACTGCTGCTTGCATCTGAATAGGTTTGAAGTTTATTTCGATGTCCTGTTGATCAAAATGATAGATTTCTAATAGATACATATCATGTGGTATTTTTGGACCTGCTTTGGGGTTGAAAGAAAAGACTGTTATCCTCCAGAGGTACTGAAACGTAAATCCTCTTCCTAAAGGAAAAAGTAAGGTTAGGGGATAAATAGTTTGGCTTGCCTCTTATGCGGCAATGTGACTCTTAAGAAGAGCAAACTTACCTCTCTCTGCAAACTTTCATTTGAAGCACACAGAGCCTTTCTTCCTTTGTGTCCCTCAGAGCTCACTCAAGGACAAAGGTCCAACTAACTTCAAAGATTTGGCCTGTCCACAGTGCCCACAGCAGGAAGCAATAAATGTATGTAGTCTAAATTCACTTCTAAATACCCTACTGAGTCAAGAACATTATCAAATCCAAAACCTAAATTGTATTTTTTTTCCTACAAAGCTTTTCCTGATTACTCTAAACCACATTGGTATCTCCCTTCTCTGAACTCTTCCAGTATTGACAATCTAACACCTGGGGTTCATGGACCCCTAAGGAGGTCTGGGAATAGATTTCAGAGGGTCTATAAATTTGGAAAGAACAAAATTACATTTTTATTTTTGCTAATCTCTGGGTAGAATTTAGTATTTCCTACAATTATGAAAATAGGTAAGAAACAAACTCCTAAGAAGGGGTTTGACACAGACACAGAATAAAGCTAAGAACTTCTGGTTCTACAACAATAGTATGCAGCAAATTATCACCTTTTTTTTTGGCAAGGTAATTGGGGTTAAGTAACATGCCCAAGGTCACAACAAGTATTGTTAAGTGTCTGAAACAAGATTTGAACTTTGGTCCTCCTGACTTCAGGGCCAGTGCTCTATCTACTGTGCCATATAGCTACCCCCAACCATCTTATTTATAGTATCATGGGATCATGGGTTGGAAGGAACTATTAGTCCAACAATCTCATCTGAAAAATAAAGAAAATAAAATCCCATAGAATTCAGATCACTTTTCTTGTAAACACATATAAAAGAACTGAAACTTGAACCTGGGTCCTTCAAATATAGAAATATTTTTATTTTATCTCAAATACTGTCTTCTGGTTATTTCATTTGTATGAACATTATCCTTTTCAATGAATGTGAGGTCCTCAAAGATATTGTCTTTTATCTCTTTTCTATTTCCCAAAATTCTAATCACAGTTCATCCAACAAATGAAGCAGAAAAAAACAAAACATTTATTCATCTCCAAATGTGGCATTGTTTTCACTGAATTGACTAGCTTGACCAGTTAATCAGGCAATTAATTGAATGACCAAGCAATCAAAAACATAATTAGAATTTACAATGTATCTGGTACTGGGAATACAAGTATGAAAGAAAATAGTCCCTGTCCTTAAGAAACTTACATTCTTTTAAAACAAAAAAAAATTTTTTTTCCCAATCAATAGACATTTATTTTTTAGGAACTTGCATTCTACTGGGGAGATTCCACATATTCATAGATAAAGACAAAATAGGAAACACACAAAATAGATGAAAAGTAATAGGGGAACAAGGGAATGTGAAGGCTGAAATTACACAAATCACACAACAAATTTGAGAAATCCAACAACATCATATAGAAAAGGGAAGGGAAAAAAAAAAAAAAAAAAAAAAAAGAAAAAATCCGGAGATTTTCCTTTACAAAATAAGCAGTCCTGGGATTTGGAAACAAATGTGCTTCTCTGCTGAGACATTTATTTCTTTCTAATTAGAGGTCTTTGAGTTTGACATTCATGTGGATTTGTTAGTCTTAGCTTTGTTTTTCATTTTCCCCCATCCCTAACATCCACCCTTCTTGTGTGTGTGTGTGTGTGTGTGTGTGTGTGTAAATTTCCTAAGGAATGGGAAGTCATTTGCAGAAAATTCACTTGCTTTGGGGATTAGCTAGATGGTGCTAGAAGATATAGATAGATAGATCAATCAATTAGTGATATCAAAGACATCAAGTATGATTATTAGGTTTACAGAACCCTAGTTGGTTCGAAATTCAAACTGGCTCATTCATTAGAGACTAGTTAGTCCTAAACTTGTAGGGAGTTCTACTTTCCTAATCTGGTGGCTTCCCAGGTGTGACTTGATTCAATCATGAGCAGTCCATATTTATTGAATATCTATCAGGTATTGGGCACTGTTTAAAGCTAAGAGATAGATTGATGCCATGGAAAGAATGATGGAGGAGGGATTGGAGCACCAGGGTTCAGTTTCTGATTCTGCCCTTTATGACTTGTGAGTTTTTGGACAAATCACCTCATCTCTGCATTTCTGATTGTAATCCTCAGCTATAAAATGAAGGGATCAGCAATATGATCCTATGTTCCCATCACTATCAGTCTGTCATCATCAGTCAAAATAAGCATCGACTTGCTTCCTATGAATTTGATCATCATCTTAAAGTGTGTTTATAGTATAGTTCCTCAAACATTTTTGTTAAGGCATTGTTGGGCTCTTGGGCCACAAAAATTAATAGAAAAATAGACCTCTGAACCCTCCAAGAATCTCCAAGAGAATCATAGAAATTTACAGCTAGCTGCACAGAACTTTAGAGACCATTGCATTTATTCTGACCCTTTTAGAGATGAAGAGCCAAGGATACTGAGAATTGACTAGATCAAGGTGATAGTTGGATAGTAGAAAAGTCAGCATAGAATCGAGGTTTTCTGATTGCTAAATCAATGATTTTTTTCCCCAAAGACTTTTAAACCCAGCAATTCTAGATATAGAATCACAGAATTTTAGAACTAAGAAGGAGCCTGAAGACCTTCCCCTCTTTTATAGATGATTTAACTGATATTCTAAGACATCTAATGACTTTTCATTCATTCTGTTCCTCTTTGTTTCTATTTCTTTTTCCTTTTAAATTCTTTGTGCCTCTGCCTCTAATCCAGATTAAACTGGCATGTGAGCAATCTGATTTAGCCTAACTTAATGGCATTTGTAAATAAGGGATACTTGTGTGCAAAACTGCAGTAACCAGGGAAAAAAAGAGCAGCAATCTATCAATAGTATCACTGGACAGAAAGATTCCAATCTTCATGTAGCTTTGGAGTTACCTTTAAAAGGAGAGAAAATAGAAAGATATAGCACATACCTATTCAACAAGACTATCCAACAAGATCAAGAAATTCTGGGTTCTAGCTAAACTGAGGTCTCCAAGGGACAGTCTAGTGACGAGTCTGAGTTCGGAGAAGATTCACCCTCTCATAGAAGAAAGATCTGCCCTTAGTGCCTACTTAACACACTGCCTGACGAGTTGACAAACTCCTGAAAAACTGGTTGTTGACTGTCTGACTGATCCATACACTTATTAGCACAAGGCTATGGGTAATAGTCAAGTTATAGATTTAGAGGAAAAAAGTCAGGACTTGTAAGTCTTTCTTGGCCCATCAGTCAGGGATTCCACCAATGTGTAGTCAGTCAGAAAGACCAGAAAGTAAAACCATGGAGAGCTGGTTTCAAAAGTCAGGAGAAAGCAATGGAATAGATAAACCAACAGCAAGAAGAGGTTGCAAGTTGGGAATCAGGCTCAGAAGTTCTCTGTCGTCCAAGGCCAGTGGTCAGTGTCCAGGTGACCTATGGGGATTTATGAAAGAGGAAAGAGATGATGGCTCTTGGTCACTGAAACAACCACCTGCTCCTATTTTTGGGCACCCTGTGGATCCTGAAGGCAAGAACCAATTCCAGTAGAGCTGCAGGCAGGGGCAAGCACTTGTCAACACTTGGCAGCTGTGAGGAGTACACTGGCAAGAGATTAGTAGCAGCACCTGGTGAGCATATCATGATACAAACACACCCTCTGGCAGTGCCCACCCCACCCCAATCAGAGACTCATAGAAATGTACAGCTTGCTCCACAGAACCTTAGAGACCCTTGCATCCATTATGACCCTTTGAGAGATGAAGAGCCAAGGGTACTGAGAAATTGACTTGTCCAAAGTGATAGTTGGAGAGTAGAAAATCCAGCATTAGAATCCAGGTTTTCTGATTGCTGATTCAATTTTTTTTTCTATTATAATATATAGTTATCTCTTTATGGATGTCTAAATGACATCCATAAGATATTATGAACAAATAAGCCATTTACCTTCTCTTAGACTCAGCTGAGGAAGTTGAGGATTTATATCATGAGGATTTATAAAATGGGGACAATAATGTTTACCACAATTCCCCTCCCGGGAAGATTATGATCTCAAAAGACATAATCAGTAGAAAGTTCTTCACAAAACTTAAAGTGTCATATAAATGTCAGCTATTAGTATGATGATGTCAGGTAGTGGTAAGGTTGGAGCATTCTGGGGAAAAAATAACAAGAGACAACATTTATGTAGTTATTTAAAGTATGCAAAATACTTTTATCTTATCTCATTTGAAAAGAATTATGAATCTCATTATCTTATGCATCTTCTCATACTTATAAATGCTCAAAAAGATGACAAAGAATCAGGTTTATTGGACTAAAAACAAATACAAACACAATAAAATACCTGAAGCCTGACAAACAAGAAAATGAATTTGATTTGACCAATAGAACAGCAAGGGTTGGGTTTTTTTTTTTTCCCTTTTCGGTATTTATGGAAACTTCTGCATGTTTTCCTCAAGGCTTCCAGTAATCATCTTCACCAATCCTCCCCCTCAGCTCTAGTCAAAGTGTAAAAGCTATGGGCTGGGAGAGTAACATTTAAGAAAAATAAAGATGCTCCTCTGAAGAAGGACTGACTTTCTTGACCTTCAGCTCTCCCCCATATCCTAAATAAGTTTCACTTAGCACCCTGTCTTCCACTTGAAAGGGTATAAAATGCTTAGTCAGTAATTCTTTTCTTCTTTCTGCCCTCCTAAAAAACTGGAAAGATGCTCAATGAAGTTGCTTTCATTTACTCTATACTTTTTAACTAATTCATGAGGATTCCTAGTTTTTTCGAACTTTAGAGAACTAGGGATAGCTTTGATCTGCAGCATTTACCTATCTCTGGTTAGAAAAACAACAGCCTTCAAAATGCATGCTAAGACCTGCATTGAGAAAAGAGAATCCATATGTGTTGTAGAAGCCACCCCACTGTTGCTAGGAGTAGACTTCACAACTTTTCAGAGGATAGTTCCAACTTGCAACCATCTCTTGACAGCCCTTCTCTCAAAGCACTAGTTTTTGCTTTAAAGTTTCCAGAGCAAAGCCTTAAATTTGGTGGGCCACAGCTTTCTTCAGGAGACTAAAAGTCAGTATCATTAAGAAAAGTGCATTGTCGCTCCCCACACTAATCTGGAAATCCCTTCCCTTTATTTTTTGGGTGTGAGTGTTAGGACCTGGGGTTCAGTCTCCCAATCCATACTCAAACTGACAGAGTGGCTTTTTTCCCGGAGTGAGGTTGCCTATATACCCCTCAGGGAACTGTGATAAATTAAGGAATTGTGGGATTAGTTCTCTGATACTGTAGCTCATGAACTCACCATCCAGTGGATTCCCCATCAATATCAATTATCAATTAATCAAAAGCATTTAATCAATCAACATCGGAGGGATATATACTGAGATGGTCCAAAGTGAAACAATGGTTGAATTTGAAACCATACACTTTCTTCTTTCATCTTGGGCTGTGGGGGAAGTGGTTGCCCCCTTAGTTTACTTAAGACTATGACCTAGTTTAGGGGAGTCAATCCCTTGCTTGCAGGACATGATAAAATCCCTGGTTGGTCAATTCACTATTGGGATGGGTCAAGCAGATCACTTCTCAAAGATGGTTCCCTCCTAAACTCAGCTATCACTGCTCCTATTCTTTGGTTGCCACAGAAGACTTTCAATGACGACTCTTCTGACCTTTTAAAGCTCATGGGGTAATATAACCTGATTCATCTTATTCCTAATACTTATTCACCTGAAATCAGAAAGGGGGCGGGGGGAGAAACACAACAGGGACAGAAAAAACAGATGGTGGGGCATTCAGAAGCTGGCTAGGAGATGAGGCAGCCTAGGGGAGGCAGCACACTGCTGCTGCTTTCTTTGTTATCTATCACCCAAGAGAATATATGTCTGAATTTCTTGTATGTAAACTGAGTTCCAATTGGGCAGCCAGTCTGATCACTATGCTGTAAACCAACAGGGAAAGTCGGTGGATATCTGTGCGTGCAAAGGGAGGGAGGGAATGGCTTGTTCATTATATATTTCCAGAAACTGGCTCACCAAGCCTCCATATGGATTGTTACCAGGCAGAGCATTTTGAGCATACTCTAAAAACCAGCTTCTTAACCCATATTTCACAACCCCACAATCTGGAAAATTTGTAAAGACAAAAGGCCTACAAATGTAATGAAGGAATTGGACAATGAAGGCCTAATCTTTAGAACACAGATTCTTAAAGTATGGGGTTGTTACATTACTGAATGTGGGGGGTCACAAAATTATGATTTATTATCAGTAAATGTTTGATTTATATACCTATGTATCAAAGGTCATCTAAAATTTTCTTGAGCAAAAAAGGGTTGCTAATGGGAAAAGTTTAAGAATCTGTGCTCTAAAGAATAGGTCTTCATTGTCTAATTCCTTCATTACATTTATAGGCCTTTTATCTTAATAACTTTTCTGTTGCCTTCTTCCAGATTGAACCCTCCTTTTGATAAAGAAAAAACAAGCCATAACTCACAACGTTTGCAATATTCTGTCCTAGAATGTTTTACCTCTCTGCCATTAATGGAAAAGTATGTTTTATTTTTTTAATCTTCTAGCATATACATTCATTTGTCAGTTATTCCAAATACAACATCCTTTTGATGATCACTTCATTACATTTACAACTATTTACATAATTGTAGATATTATCTATATTGTTCTCTTCATTCTACTTATTTCAGTCTTTATCAGTTTCTATAAATATTCCTATTTCTATGAATTTTTCATAGTCATCACAGAGTAATATATGCCTATAATTCCCCATGCTGGGGATAGAGGGGCTAGTGGATTGCTTGAGTTCAATAGTTCTGACTTTTAGTGAGGATCAAAATGATGGAATATCTGTAATAATTATATCTGACACCAATATAGCAAGTTCTCAGGAATGGGGAGCCACCATGTTCCTTAAAGAGAAGAAGAATGGCCCAGATCAGAAAAATGGATTGTCCTAAAGCTTCCAAGCCAATCAGTTTTGGGGACAGGCCTGTTGTCCCCTTGGGAGTGGCTATTATCCTTCCAGTCTATGTGAGATAGGGTCAGACTCCAGACTAATTACAGTCTGTCTACATGGATACATGTATTGGATAGGTATCCAATCCCTCATTGGGGGGGGGGGGGGGGGACATTCACAAAGTTTACCTTTCTTTGCTACCAGAAAGAATGCTGATATGACGAATAAGTCTTAGATTTGATTCTATCTTTGACATCCTTAAAATATGAGCATCGTAGTGCATTTGTTGCATTGAAGGATTTGGATAACTTAGTCAATATTTTGAAAATATTATTCCAAATCGAAATCCCAAATAACTGGATTCTTCAATGCTCTAGCAGCATTTGTGTGCTTATCTCCTTACAGCCCGTCTGATGCTGACTATTGCCATTTTGTGGCAGAAGCATGGGAAGGGGACAGAAACACTCTATGTACACAGTTGAATAGATACAAAATTGAGAAGGGCCAAAGAAGGAATCAAAGAAATCTTTCTATATGAGGTTGTAATTGAGCTGACAGATGAGGAAAGAGATCTTAGAAACTACAATTCAAACTATGAAACTCTTAAAACTTGCCCCCAAAAAAGTGTTCTATTCATTTAAGAAATTGATCCACAACAATTTTATATCTTCTTGGTAATTTTCCATATTTATTCATTTAACAAACATTTATTAAGTGTACATGGCTTGAAGCATCATTGGGATGCTTCCTCCCTAAAAAGCCAACTCCCCAAAGCAGCAAGGAGGCCCCCTGAGCAGATATCACACCTTACTAGATACCTTGGGAATTTGCCTACCCAACACACACTTCCCTCCTGCTTCACTGGAAATGCCAAGTTAGTTTCTTGCTTCCATGCTGAGAGCAGCTTCCAGTAGTGGCCAAAGCTTCAATGAGCATGGGCCCATTAACAGCTTGCTTTTTCCTTTGGCTTTTACTTTGGACCTTATTAACAGAATAATATCCCCCTGGCTGGTTAAGCAAAAAGCAATAGGAAATCCATTATCTCAAGCAGCTTAGAACCCTTTCAGGTGTAGAAATCAAATTAAGATCCTGCCTATGCAACTGGAAGACTTCAGTTTCATGGAAGGTGCCCACTGACAAAGGGAAAGACCTAGTTGTGAAGAACTGGCTTCCTTTTAGTTCACATAAAAAGGCCTTTACTCAGTAGGGCACATTGATGCTGAGATGCTGTAGAAATTTCTCAAGGGAAATCTCATAGATCTGTAAGAAACTTGACCTGATTTGCATTTTCTGATTGAATCACTGTCAGATTTTTAGTTCTCTTCTTCTTTCCCCACCTCCATCCATTAAAAGGAAGTGATGGAATAATCTGTTGCCTGATACTTTCAGAGTGAGTGGTGTTATTGTTTATGGAAAACTTAAGCCTTAACACATGGTGTTTATCTGACTCAGCCAATTCCATAGTGGATTTGTGTCTGTGTCATGTTACTTTAAAAAGACTTCTTTCCCATGTAATAGCACAGTTTAATGAAAAGTTCATCAACATCACAGCACAGTCCTGAAGAATTTATTAATTAACTAAACCTTTACCCTCATTATGGCTACAATGGTATTTCTTTCAAGGACCTCAGTTCAAGTAATAGCATAAATCAAAGGGATATACCATCAGATTGCTCCATGCGAGAAACCTCCTCCTTTAAGAAAAAAAAAAAATCTCACAATGGAAGCCCAAATTCAGATATGGAAAAATGGAGTGTAAAACCAATTTATTTAGATGCCAATTACTGATATGTACTTATAGGAGAAAAGATTATTATCCATTCCTTACAATCAGATTGTCTTACTAAACGATAGGAAAAGAAGGGTGTGTGTGTGTGTGTGTGTGTGTGTGTGTGTGTGTGTCTATGTGCTCAAATATGATAGATGAGATTCAAGGAAGCACATATATGTACATATGGTACCCTAGCATAGTTACTAAACTTGATTCTACAGTTCTTCATGCAGATTCTCCCACAGATGTAACTATCTTGTTGTGGAAAAGTGTTGCTAGGACAGATCATTAGCTACATTCCTCCTCTAAATACATATTTATTTATAGGTATCTAAATAACCGTAGACCAAAACTGGAAATAAAGGAAATTCAATCCAGAAATCTTTTTTTTCTATCTCTCAGGAAAGAAAATCAGTGAACCCTTTCCCCCCACCTATAAGCAAAAGTCCTTTCTGCAAAGTGCAGCATTTAACACCTATTTGGTGCTAAGTGCAGCTCTTCCCTAGTGCTTAACACATTCTGATAGAGAGCTAGGAGACCCCTAATGAAGAGGGGTCCTGAGTAGTGCAAAAAGGACATTCAAACTAAACAGACTGCCCCTACAATTTCTAATGATAAAAAGGAATCTCTCTTTGGAGGTCATAGTACCTAAAGTAGGGACTCAAAACTTTTTTCCTTCTATCTTATGCTTTGAAGGCACATCAGTGAATTCTTTGGCATATAGTTGATTTTAAGAGAAACATTGAAAAAGGTTTTTCTTTGGGGTTTCACACTCTTCCCCTTTCCCTTCCACCCCTGCCCACAACCTTTTTCATCATTAAGGTTTTGAAAATAAAATAAGTCAACAAAAATGCTTTTTAACCATGTTCATATTGTCAATATTTTATCAGAGAAGTATATAGAGTTGTATCAACAACTGAGTAAAGCCTTTTTCTTTTGCCTTTATCTATTTCTTTCTCCTTCCTTCCTCCTTCCCTTTGCCCCCTTTTCTATTCCCTGTCTGCTTCTCTCTAATCCATCTCATTCTTTCCTCTTTCCTTTCTAGTGCAAATCAATTCAGCTAAGATTTATTAAACACCTAGTGTGTGAAAGGCATGAGAGATTCAAAGATAAAGATGAAACAATCCATTGAAGATAGTTTCATTCTACTGAGAAGATATAGCTTGTACACAGAGAAGAAAATACAAACTATACACTTAAGTAATTACAATGTGATTCCCTTCTTCCCTCCCTCCCTCTCTTCCCCCTTTCCTTTTTTCCTTCTTCCCTTTCTCCCTCTCTCCTTCACCTCTCCCTCCTTTCCCTCCCTCTCTTCCTTCTTTCCTTCCCTCCCCTCTTTCTTCTTTCTTCCTTCCTTTCTTCTTTCTTCTTTTCTTTCTTCCTTCTTTCCTTTCTTCCCTTCTTTCCTTTTTTCCTCCCTCCCTCCTTTCCTCCCTCCTTCCTTTTTTCCTTCTTTCCTTCCTTCCCTTCTTCCCTCCCTCTCTCCCTTCCTTCCTTTTTTCTTTCTTTTCTTCTTTTCTAACTACTTCCTTTCTTTCTTCCCTTCCTTCCTTTTTCATTTTTTCTTTATTCTTTCCTCTTTTCAGGCATTACATGGGGGACAGAAAAAGGCATGTTTACCTTCCATATTTCAAATATCTCTTCCAAAGTGACTGGACAAATATACCATCTCATTAAACTGCTTTCCTATGAGGGACCTTAGAAGTCATCCGATCCTACACCAGAATCGTTCCTACATCCCTTATCAAGCATTTATTTAGCTCTTATTATGTATCAAACACTGTGCTAATTGCTGAAGATACAAAGACAAAGTTTAAAGTCTAGTGGAAAAACCAATGAGAGCATACAGAAGTATATACATAATGTGTAGAAAATTATACAATAGAGTTTGTGAGAGAGAAACAATGGCAGTTTAGGAAGTAACTGTAAGCAAAAAAGGATTCCTATAGAAAAGTGGGACTAGAGTTAATCTTGAAGAAAATACAGGAATTCCAAGAGAGAGAGAGAGGAGATAGTTCATTAACTCATGAAGGGCAACCAGTGCAAAGATGCAGGCAGTCAGGATGCTGTGTGCATACCAGCATGCAGGCCATTATGGCTGAAAGGATGAGCGAGAGAAGGAGTAGAATGTGGAAGATGGGATGAGTAAAAAGGCCGGGTTGGGAAGAGATTTCAATCTCAATGGAGTTTTATTTGATCTTACAGAAAACATACCCAACAAGTCTGCCAGCCTTTGCTCAAAGTCCTTCAATGAGGCGAGCCTTCTACTTCCCAAAGCAACTTATGCTATTTTGGGATAGCCTTAATTCTTAAGAAATCTTTCCTTACTCAAGCCTAAATCTGCCTGTTCACAACTTCCACCCATCACTCTTGTTTCTGCCCAAGGCAGTCAACCAATGTTATTTCACAACCATAGACTTAATACTTCATAGCTAAGCCCCACCCTGATATTAGGGTAAATCCATATGCAGATCCAGGAAGCTTGGTCCGACTCCATCCCAAGGGTCCTGTTTGAGTCTTTCTTTGTCCTCTTGGGTATACTTTATAGAGACAGTTCACTGATAAGCAGCCTGTTTCACAACAAAGACAATCAAGTTAATTGTTCCAGCGAGCTATTTGAGGAACACAAAGAAAAAGAGAAGAGAAAAAAATTAATATTTTGGCCCATTTTTCACCCAACTTGGGCAACTTTGAAATTTTTGTCCTATTAGTTGTTCTGGGATAATAATAGCTAATATTTATATAGCTCTTTAAGGCTTGTGAAGAGCTTTTTTCATAGGTTAACCCATTCAGGGTTACCTTTGGTTACCAGGGAACCTTTGAGGTAGGTTTTATTATTCCTGTTTTACAGATAAGGAAACAGAGGCAGAGAGAGTTTAAATGATTAGCTCAGGTTAAGTGAGCCCAGGTTAAGAGGTTAAGTAACTCACATAAATAATATCTAAGTCCAGGATTCAAATTCAGGTGGTAGTAATAGTAATTAACATGTATATAGTAATGACTTTGTGTCCGGCACTGGGCTGAGTACTTTATAAATTTGATCCTCATAACAATCCTGGGAGGTAGATGCTAATATTATCCCCATTTTATAAATGAAGAAACTGAGGCAAACATAAGCTAAGTGACCAGCCAAGGTCATGTAGCTACTAAGGGTCCAAGGACAGATTTGAGCTCAGGTCTTTGTGACCCACCATTCTATCCACTGAACCACCGAGCTCATAGATGTAGAACTGGAACCTGAGAGTCCACCTTTTTTGGCAGATGAAGAAATTGAGGGCCTGTGGTATTAAGTGAGTTGCCCAAGAAAATACAGTACTAATGTTAGGGGTGGAGGTAAAGGGAAGAGCTTGAAACCAGGGTGTCAAGGAGGAGATTGCCCTCCTGAATCACCAGGTTCTTTTCACTTGCTCTCCTCCTCCCATACATTAGAATGGGACCAAGTACTTTTCCATCACTGTTCTTCTGAGGACGTGGATATGGTCCATACCTAGAAATAATCAACAGATGTTGCTGTTGTGTAGGTTGTGTTGTTTTGGCCAAATGAATCTGAGAGTTGTCATCTGTAGCTAGATCTTCCAGTCGATGGTAGGGAGGGAGGAAGGAAAGAGCCTTTCTTATTCATCCAAGTCTTTCCTTCCAGAATATCAGGACATTCTTTGCTTCTCATCCCCAAAGCAGACCATGGAGCCCCAATCCTCATTCAGCTTTTGCAGATTTCTGGGGTCCTTGTATTATTTTGATATGTCAAGGCTCCACACCTTGGGTCTGTAAGCATATCCAAGCAGCCCAGCCCAGGTCTATTATAGTTTCAGTAGCCCCACCTAGCCCGGCCCTAATGTCATCTCAGGACTTTGGAAAGATTGATTTTAAACTCTTATAAGCCTACATAGTGGCTGTCCAGAAGCACATCCTCCATTTGTAGCACTGTTGTTATGCTGTTAGCTGCCCTCGTAACATTTCATCTATGTTCCATTTTAGTTGAACCAATTGGTGGGTTATGACTGGATTGTTTTATTTTATGAATTAATAGACAGACAGACAAAGACAGAGATTTATCTCATTTACAAACTGGGGGTAAAGAAAAAAATAAATTGGAGGGAAGGCAAAGCAAGCCAAAGAGAAACGTGGATAGAAATGGGTATCTATTGGGGGGAGATGAAGAAAGAGCATCTGCTCAGTTCCTTTGCTGTCAAGACTGCTAAATTCTGCAATATGTAGAATGCCACTATTAAGGTATCTCTTTCATGCTAGACCTCTGCTGATGAAGTCAAACCGCCTAGAGCCAGGCAGTATTATAATCATGATCTTTTTTCCCTCTTTTCCCTAAAAGAAAATATTTTTACTCTATGCCTTATCCCATCAGGACTCTGCTCACTTGTTCCTCCAAGGGAATAAATAATAATCTGATTAAATAATTAATAATAGTAATTATATTTATATAGCATTTTAAGGTTTGTAAAGCACTTGGCATATTATCTCAGTTGACCCTTAGGTCAAGTAGATGTTAGTATATGAGGTAGATGCTGCTATTTTCCCCATTTCACGGATTTAAAAAACAAACAAACAAACAAACAAAAATTGAGGTTGAAAGGTTAGATGACTTGTCTAGGGTCACATAGCTAGCAAATGTTTCAGGTAGGATTCAAATTCAGGCCTTCTTTACTCCAAATCTGTTTACCACATTGCACCTGTCACATTTACATCAACCTTTTTTGAGCATTGTCCATATAATTTCATTTAAGCCTTATAATAACCCTGTGAAATTGATGCTATTATTATAAACATTTTCTAGATGAGGAAACTGAGGTTAAGAGAAATTAACTGGCTTGCTTAGGATCACATAGCTAGTAACTATAAGGCAGTCCAGCAATCCAAGTCTTCTTGACTTCAAGTCCAAGACTTTTTCCACTACAGCATGAGATTAAAGCAAAATAAAACAAAATGCTGTCCCAGAACTCATCCATCAAATGAGAGTGTCCCTTTCAAAGGCACCCTGGGAGACTTCACACTTACTCTGACACTGCTGCCACTACTCAAAGTAGTTTTGGAATTTTTCCCTTGGAATGGCTTTCAGGGGTAATTTTTCAGGAGATTAAAAAAAGACAGTGATGTTACCTTATAGGCACATTTCATTTTTTAAAATGTATGTATTTTATTCATTACCCCCTCCCAAAAAAAAAATATTCTCTGGCTTGGTCAACCACCTGACTCACCAGGCTTACTTCCAAATGACTTTTGGCTATTTCCAAAATTCAAAAATTTTGGAAAATCCACCTTTGAAGGATCAAGATTTGCCGCTATAGAGGGTATTTAAACGAATGTGTCATCAGCTTGGAAGGCAGTTCCCGAAATGGAGCCCCAGAAATACTGTGAGCAATGGCAACATCATTGGCTTAAGTGTGTAGCCTCCCAAGTTGGCCCTGTGAGGGAACAAGTCTCATTTGGATAGATTAATTTTGGTATATTTTTTTTAAAACATCAATCAAATTATCTTAAAGTCACACCTAATATGAATAGGATAGGCCTATAGCCTATATTCCCAGGGTAATTTTTTACCTTCCCAGTTACATGTCTCTTTCCTAAGGTAACTTAAATTGACTTTAAATATAAACTTTGAAAGACAATAATATCTCTTTGTTGTTGATCAAGTGGAATGGAAATTTGGAGCTTTTTAGAAGGGACTATGGAGGTATTCTGATCCATTTCCTAAGTAAAGAGACTGAGTCCTAAAGAGATTAATTGACTAGCCTAAGGTCACACAAGAGGTAAATGGCATAGCTGGGATTTACCCAGGTCCTCTGCCACTTTACACCCCTCTACAAGCTCTGTCTTCTGTGGTCTGTATCCCACATGGCTGGTGCCAAGTCTGCTTTCACTAAATGGCCATGCTCCTTCTGGGAATGTGACATTGAAGTTAACTGACCTGTAAGATTATAGAGAGGCTTCTCATGGGCAATAAGCGATTTGACTGGTGAAACAATCCAGTTGCTGACCTGTAGTATCAAGACAAACAGCCAGGCTAGGGTTAACCATTTTCAGTGGCTGAGTCTTGAAGGCAAACCCAAAGAAGTCCCCTTTGGTAGGACACTGTTTTTAGGAATCCTTAGGAGGGTTTAAACTAACTAGTTTTGGATTGTAAGACAAGCTATAATCACCCTGCATTGCTCCCTTGTTGTACCAGAGAGAGACATTTATAGCTATTAAACTAGATCCAGAAGGCCCCTAATACAGTTGCGTAAATGCAATAATAACACAGAATTATTAGGGGAAACTATTATTATTATTCCAAGTAATAACATAATTTTGTGCCTATGGAGGACATCCAAAGGCCTGAAAGAAATGAACCTTGGTTAATTAAGCCTCACCTCTCCCCCATGAGGCTGGGGAAGTGTTATTAAACTCATTTTGTAGCTGAGTAAACTGAGGTGCTATTTGGTAAGGGGGACTATCTCCGTGGCGCATAATGAGAAGAGTCTGTTCCTTCCCCTCCCCCCTGAATTTTTACAATCCCTTGCCTCAGCTTTGTGCATGCTCTCTTTTGTGGTCACTGAGGCAGACTTGCCCATTGCCTGCCTCTGTGCAACATGACATTAATTTCCAATGAAAATCAGGAGCAGCCTTGTAGGGGGAAAGGAAGATAACACAAAATGGCAACATGTAGCCTGAGAGGAAAAGAATGTTATTGCCAAGGTTTTCCAATGCTGATTATTGTACAAATGTACAATTCAAACAAATACATTGTGTACTATCTCATCAGTTACCCTAATCAATAGCTTCCTCTCTACCACATTGCTCTTCCTAAGGTAGTTTCAGCTGTATTATGTCCTCAGAAGCATCACCCCTTCACCCCCACCCCCTTTAACTAAGCAGAGGCTGCACTGAGGGCAAGGTTGCTACCTTTCAAAACAACAAATCCTCCTGTCACTAGGGGGTGTTCCTGTCATTTAATAAATATGGGAACACAGATTTGGAGCTGTAAAAGACTTTGACTCTCTTTAGAAAGAATCCAACTCCCCCATTTTATAGATTAGAAAATAGAGGTTTAGAAATATTGTGTTTTTACCCAAGATCACACAACTAGTAGCAAGTATGTGAGTGAGGATTTGAACCTGCATTTTCCTAATAAGGCCAATGCAATATCTACTCTATCCTGTTCTGTCTTAATGAATAATTCAACCACATTGATGGTGTCTTGTTGACCTGAAGAATTAATTTAGTATCTATATCATGTTAAGGAAACTAGAGGAGGAAGATCCTCAGGACATTAGTAGACAAGAGTGTCTCTCAGTATGAGAGCATGGATAACTGTTATCTTTATTTCCTCCAATAGTATTTTATTTTTCCAAATACATGTGAAGATAGTTTTTCAACATTCACCTTTGCAAAACCTTGTGTTCCAAATTTTTCTCCCTCTCTCCCCTTTTCCCCCCTCCCCAAGACAGCAAGCAATCTGATATGGATTAAACATGTGCAATTGTAAACATATTTCCATATTTGTCATGCAATGCAAGAAAAATAAGATCAACTGGGAAAAACCATGAGAGAAAAAACATGAACAAACAACAACAAAAAAGTGAAATTAATTATACTTTGATTCACATTCAGTCTCCATAATTCTCCCTTTGGATGTAAATGGTACTTTCTATCCCAAGTGTTTTGGAATTGCCTTGAATCATCATATTGTTAAGGAGAACCAAGTCCATCACAGTTGATGTTGTTACTGTGTATAATGTTCTCTTGGTTCTGCTCCCTTCACTTAGCATCAGTTCATGTAACTCTTATGGATGATTATTATCTAATATTATTGGAGGATTTACCCACATCAAGCAGATTATGGATCTAGAACTACAACTAGTTATTCTGGCTTCCAGGACTAGGACTACAATATTTACATTTTAAAAGGAGGAGGGACCTCAGAAGCCCTATGTAGGAAGACATAGGAAGATATGGACCCTATGTAGGAAGCCACCACTGGGAGTAAAGAAGAAATATATCTATATAGTAACTTCCTATTCTCACAAAATATTCATGCTAACTACATGCAAAACTCCGTTGTTTCTACTTCCTGGAAAATATAAGAACTTTCAGACTCTTTAAAATGTCAGCTCCCTACAACAAAGTTCCAGTCGCTTCATCCTGGTTATTTAAAGTTCTACACAGACCCATCGATGGATCAGAGCATTTAGAACAAGAAGAGATATAATATTCCAGTCTAACATCTACCTTCACTTTACAGATTTACAGATTAAGAAATAGAGGCCCAGAGAAGAGATGTGATTTGTTAGTGATTGTTAGAGCCAAGTTTTTACCCCAAATCCTCTGAATCTAATATTCTGTCCACAGTACCACATTTCCTCACTCTCCAGTGTCAAGCTCTCCACAGTTATATTGTTGGTTTGTCATTTCCCATGTATTAATCTTGTCTCCCCAACTAGGTTGCAAGCTCCTTGAGAGCAGGAATGCTCTCTAAATCTATATCAGAATGCCTTCTATATCTCCTTTATCCTCCTAAGTGCTTGGTAGATAGAGTACTTGTCTCACAGCACTGCTGCTATTGTTAATGTCTCCAAAGGCACTGGACTTATTCCCAGAGAGTAGTTGCTGAGGAAGTTTCACTTAATGAATTTCAAAGTACATTATGTAATTCTTTCTCTTTCCATTTCCTCCAAAGCCATCACATGAATCCTAACATCAGGGCCACATGTAAAGTGTGTAGCACAGCACTTGCTAGACCTAGATAGCCTGCCCAATACATACTTAAATCAGAGAATTTTTGACTTTGTAAAATTGTAGAAGTTGAGGGGACCTTAGAGGTCATTTCATTATATTCCAATGACTTGCCCACTATACCCAGCTGTACTCTTTTTGTTGAATTAAACTGAATACATATTTAAAAACAAAATGAGATAATCTCTGCAAACTAGTGTTTAATAAATGCTTCTCCCTTTAAAAAAAAGTCATAAGTATATTTTCTCCTAGTATCTCTGAAAATGAAATCATCCTTATATTTGCTTTGACTTTCAGTTTAAAAAGTAATAGACAATACTAATACTAATATGTATTTGTTAAAATTATTTTTATTCAAAGAATACAATTATTTCACTTTGGTTGTTGTGCATTCTATAGTCTTAAGTGAATCATCCCTGTGTTGAGGAAACAGAGAGAAATTTTAGCAAAGACTTTTCAGCCCAAATCATAAGGTAGAGATGGAATCATAGTTTTAAGCAAGCAGAGATCATGGTTGGAGGCCAAAGAGGGGTACAATTTTGGCACCGGAAGGGCCAGGTGATATAGATGCCTGGATCTGAAGCCAAGCTTGGTTGCCCCCATTGAGTTTGTGAATGGCCTAAAAGCAGCAGAGACAGGCAAAAAGAAAGCCAGGAGAAAACCCAAAGCAAAAGCAAATTGGGGGGGTGGGAAGGAAGGAAGTAGGGAAAGTAGAGACTATAAGAAGATAAGATCTGAAGCCCAAGAATCAAGGTCTGGTACCATTTAAGCAACGGCCTGTTGAGTTAGAGAATAATTCCAGATTCCTCACTCACTAATCTATGGGTGCACTTGAATTTTTAATCCTGACTGGGCCAGCCTGAGCCCTACCCTCCATCTTCTCCGGCATTCATTTCAGCTGGAGAGCTCCCCCCCCCCACCCCCACCCCCCTGCCATCCTCATTAACTTCCATAGCAACCCTGGCCTCTACCCAGCAGCAGATACTAACCCAGAGAGCAGTTAGTGAAATCAGCATTCTTTACTACTCCTCTGCTAGAATACCACATTACTCACCCTGAATTAGTAGGTGAGTGGCTATTTGCAAAGCTATTTATATGATAAATGCACTGGGCAGGACCAGACCTAGAAACGGATTCGTGCATCCGGAGTATTTGGTTTTAAGTAGTGTGAATTGTCAGTCTGAACTGTCCATTTCAAGTTGATTAATTTTTTTTTTCAGCCACTTGATGCATGATTAGTTCAAGCCCAACCTCTCTATTTTGGTGATGATGGAAATGAAGGTCTTCATGGAGTACTATGATGTGGGCTGCATTAAGCATTAAATCTTGGAGTTTGATTAACACCAAATAACCCCAAAATATTACCATTTCAAATAGCTTCAATTAGAGGGGTCAAACATGCCATGGAGATGTAGGCAGCCCACAGCACTCCAGAGTACAGCTAAAACAGGTTAAATGCAATTCAAAATCTCTTTTTAAAACAATACCACATCACATAGATAATGTTAATATATGGTTGTCTAAGTAAATATGTAGTTATCAGGGAAATGTGTAGTTTAATGGCCTTTTTTTATTTGAGTTTGATACCATTAGCTTAAATCACACATTAGAGTTAGAAACTGCCAAAGAGATTACACATACACACTCAAACACACATGCACATTTCACACAAATTAATGACAGAATCATAGTAAATCATAGTTCTCGATTCTCAATTCAGTGTTTAGATTCTAAATATATAACAACGATAAAGAATAATAATTCTATTCTATAATTCAATCCCTTCACAACCAAGCCCCTTCTTGTCTTTGCAGCCTCAATACTTTCCACTCCAGTTAAGCCTTCATTGTTCTCTCCTTGTCTTTGCCTCCTGGATTCCTTGGCTTTTTTCAAGACTTAGTTCAAATTCCACTTTCTGCAAGAAGCCTCTCCTCCATTGCTAGTTCTTTCCCTTGAGATCACCTTCTATCTCCTCTGCATGAATCTTGTATGGACATAGTTGTTTGCATGACATCACTCCCATTAGAATGTGAACTGCTGAGGACAGGAGCCATGTTTTTGTCACTCCTTATCTCCCCAGCATTTAGTATGGTACTAGCATAGTAAGTGATTAATAAATGTTATTAGTGATTATGATAATAATGGTGAATATGTCCCTAAGATGCCAGGAATACATTCTCCTCCCTTCTCTTCTCCACCTCACCCTAATTGGGGGGATAAGGGAAAAGGGATGATGAAGAATAAGCACATGGTCTCTGGGGTACTGGAAATAAAGTATGGAGAGACTAGGCCTGCTAGCAGGACAAATGATCCTTATCAAATTCCATTCACCACCTATACATCCTCATCACATGATTGACACCTCTGATTTAAGTTATTTGAAATGACAATACTTTTGGATTGTGTGTGTTGATGAAGTCCAAGGTTAAGCAGCACATATGATATACTCAGTGAACATCTTAGTTTTCATCATCACCAAAACAGAGTCTGGGCTTGAAGCAATCATGCAGTAAGAGTTTAGGAATTAGTTCTTACCGGCTCCTGCTATTTATAGCTTCTAAGCAAGGTTCCTCATCTTCTTCCATGATTCAAGGGGCCCATCACTGAACTTCACTTGGTAAAGTTATATCCAACTCTTCATTACCCCATTTAGGGTTTTCTTGGCAAAGCTACTGGATTGATTTGCCATTTTCTTCTCTGAATCATCTTACAGATGAGAGAACTGAGGCAACAAGGTTAAATGGCTTGCACAGGGCTACACAGCTCGTAAGCATCTGAGGCTACATTTGAACTCAGTTCCTGTCCCCAGGCTGGCTCTCTGACCACTGCACCACCAATTTATACATAGTCTTTTGCTGATTGCCTAATAAATATCTCCCTCCCATACCCTCTTTTGTATGTATCCTTTTCACTAAGACCCTTTTCCAAAAGAAAAACAAATTATCCATAAGTATGAATTAAGGAGATCTTTGTAAGGCAAATGACTGAAGTAATATTTTCCAACTTTTCAAAGGAAACCAGGTACAACCTGGTTGTATTTCATGAAAAGAATTGAAGGCAGAGATTCTGGAAGTGAAGATTAGAAATAAAGGATTATCTAAGTAATATAATGGCTAGTGACCATCACCAGGGACTTTACCAATAGTTAAAGCCCATTGACTGCAGAAGAGGTGTACGAGAAGAGTAACCCCAGCTTCTACTCTCCTGTCCCTTCTGTTTCCACCAAAATTTCTTCCAAAAACCCCTTGCAGTAGGGCAAGGTGAGAATAGGACCACAAATGAGAGTGTATAGAAAAGCTTAAGGAAAGGGAAAGCAAATCCTACCAGAAAGAGAAGAAAGTTTTTGTTGTTATGACCATTCTCGATTAAGGGACAAATATATGTATGCCATATGTATGACATATATATATATATGTATGTCAGGACCAAGAAAGGCAGTACAACATAGTGGAGGGGTACAGAGGCTGAAGTAAGGGAAAATCCAGGTTCAAATACTGATTCAGATGCTTCCCAGTTTCCATGACTCCAGGCAAGTGACTTAACTTCTCTGTGCCTCAGTTTCTTTATCTGTAACTTGATGACCTTTAAGGTTCCTTCAAACTCAAAATCTATGATTCTACAAACACTTGAAGTGTCAGCATGAATTTTTATGTAATAATAAAAGAATGACATTCTCAGAGGATGGTCTTACCAATACCAAATGCTATGCTAACTATTCTCTTGTTTTCCTTCTTGGATTAGACTCCATTTCTGCTTGTTGCACTTATATTTGAGTGGGTATGCCTACACTTCCACACAGAAGTAAATACATATTCAGAATGTGCATAATTGTAGGTGTTTGCACTCAAGTACATCAACTAGGATATGCATTTTTCTTCTGCTTGAGCCTTTTTCTCTTGGATTTTTTCCCCTGTTGGGTTCTTACCAAGAAATCAAAAGCAAAAAAGAGTTAGACTTCTCATGACAGTGCTGACTTTCCTACAGAAAGGAAGAATTTCAAAGCAGCACATCACTGACGAAAATGCTTATTAAAGATGCAGTAGAATCAATTGGGAGACTTAAGAGGAAAGCTTCCAAACAGTGTTAGGAATAGGTGTGTCCCCTGCCCATTCTGCCCCATGATTGCAGGAAAGGGCTTCTCTCCATTGAAGCTCTGTTCACTGTACACTTGACCAAGGGTAAGGGAGCCCCAAATTTAAATGCACGCCATTAGTGTCAGATATGTAGTGTTGAACAATGGCCTACAGGGATAGTGTGTCCTTGATCTTTTTGATGGTGGGTTGTTAAGGTTTCCACAGAGATAGCAGAGTGGGCTTTCTTTAATTCTCACCCGTGGAGAAAGAAGAGAGGCCGACTGTAGACTCTTACTGTCCATTTCTTTCCCCTGTTCAATAATCTGTGTGTGCTCATCCATGGCTCTGATGTGAGGTAAAGCATCCCATTGGAGTGGTATTTGAAGCTGAAATGACATGGCTTTATTTAGACTGTTGTCAACGTTACTGTGTATAGTGAAGTCATTCCTTGGCAGGTGTCCTTTTGCCTGTCAAAGGGGCAAGGAGATCATTGCACTGAAAAAATGAGGAGCTTGGGATAACTTGAGGTACATAATAGGGAAGTGGTTGCTGGAAGTAATGATTCATCATTTGGGATGCACTCACGACTGAAGCTATGCATATCTCACAATTTTCATGCCCAAAGAAAAATTGCTATACGTAAAAACTCTAGTTAGTTAAAAAGTTTACTGCTCTTGGTTACTTTCTTGATTTTTTTTTCATTTTCAGTTATATCTAACTCTTTGTGACCCCATTTGAGACTTTCATGGTAAAGATATTGGAATGGTTTACCATTTCCTTCTCTAACTCATTTTTCACCAAACAGGGTTAAGTGACTTACCTGGGATCACACAGCTAGTAAATGTCCATGACCAGATTTAAACTCAGTAGATGAACTCTTTATGACTTGGCACTCTTTCTGCTGTGACACCTTTTTGATTACTTGGTACTAATGAGAAGTAGTTAAAATTTAAGAAAATAAATCCCTTCTTAAATATGTATGTATATATGTAGATGTATTTGTATATATTCACATGTGTGTTACAGCTAAGGAGAAAACACTAGCCAATGTCTTTATCAGGAAAGAACAATTGGTAAATTTATATTTAGACTTCTGTTTCTACATATACTGTCTCATCAAGTATTGTTAAGTTTTTTAAAGTTTAAATTAAGTCCTATGCCTCGATAATGAATATATGAAAATATTAGCTAGACCTGGTTCTTTGTTGTGAAAGGGTGTTTATCATTTAAACACATAAAATATGACTTATAAAAGGGATTGAATGTGGATCACAAGATAGTATTTTCACCTTTTTTTTGTTATTTGCTTGCTTTTTTTCCTCATTTTCTTTCCTTTTTTGATTTGATTTTTTTTTGTGCAGCATAATAATTATGGAAATATGTATAGAAGAATTACACATGTTTAACATCTATTAGATTACTTGCTGTCTAAGGGAGGGCATGAAGTGACTGAAGGAGAAAAAAATTGGAACATAAGGTTTTACAGGGTGTATGTTGAAAAATATCTATGCATATATTTTGAAAATAAAAAGCTTTTTAAAAAGAAGTTATTCATAATTTGTTAAACCATTTTCATCATTTTATAGTTAATACCCACTTCTTATGGAGCTCTAGACATAATTTCGTTTACTCCTGAGTACTCATGAGCTGAACTGAACCAGAACACTTTAGTAATCAAGTGTACTTCAAAGAAACAAATGATATATTTTGGTAACAATAACAACAACAAAAAAGTAAACAAACCCTAACTTGTGAATTTGCTAACTATTGTTCCCTACTGTAAGCACTAGTGAGTGTTTGGGTTTTCACTAAGATAAAACATGAGTATATTGCCTGTGAGAGAGCTAGAGAAATAAATTGGGTATCTGGAGGTTTGGGAAGAAATTGGAAAACCCTTTCTTTGAAGTAGATTTCTCCCTCGGGAGTTACATGTATCCATTCTGCAGTCTAAAGATCAGAATATTGAATTTATTTTGCCTATTTTCATGTAATTCCTAGAAACGAGGGACAAGAACCCATGTTGCCAGTTTCAGATTGAGAAATAAAGAGGATAAGGCCATTTTGTTTTTGTTGTGGGTTCTTTTTCTGGAGGGGTATTTTAAGACCCAGCTTCTCAACTATATTTTGTAACCCCATATAGAATCTGGTAACTGAATGTGGGAATTGCAAAATCATGATCTGTTATCAGGAAATGTTTGATTTGCAGGCCTATTTCACATATTTATATATCCAGGGTTACATAAAAATTTCTCAGGCAAAAAGAAGTTGCAAGTGGAAAAAGTTTTAAGTCCTGATTTAAGTTGGTACAATAAATGGCTGATCAACAAAATAAATCAAGTACTTTGCTACACTATGCTCTTGACAGCTTCTCATTTCCCTAAAACCTTAAAATAAAGAAAATGGGCACATATCTTCTATGAATGTTCTTCTGTGATCTTGCTACTTTTGGAAAGAATTGTTAAGCAATTCTACATGTAATGTCTTCTCTGGCAACTATCTACAAAAGGGATATGACTGATTCTAAAGGGACTGAAAAAAGAAGTGGAGAATGAAGAATAGTTCTCTCTTTAACCCAACTTTGCATAGTTGATTTTTAAGTGGGTGGTGTTTGCAATATGGGGATGAGGAGGAGGGTTCTCCCCCAAGTGGAGTTCTAATTTGAGGCCTAAATTAATGCATACCTGAACAGGTGACATTATCCAAATGATAAATTACTACAGGTGCAGGTCATTGTATTCATAAGGGTGATTTATGACCCAGGTTTGGGAATGAACATAGAAAGAGATACTTAAATATAACCATTTCAAAGATAAGTTACTCAGTTTGGTGCTATATTTAAAGAAATGAGGTGTATCTTCCTCTTGTCACACATGTCAAAATAGATTAGCTCAACTTTTTAAATTTTAAGTAGGCAATTAAAAAACCAAATGTATGTTACAGATAAGACGGATAATACCTTTGTGGTCTCTTTCTTCTTCCTTTATTTAAAAACACATAAACACAAGTAACACTAAAGGAAACCTGAGTGATTTGTATGTACTCTCTTGACATGGGCCTGTTCACATTATCATAACCTTTTGAGGCTAAGAAAGAAAACTTTCATTGATTTTCTACTTTATTATAAGGAATAGGGTCCCAATTTATCATTATAACTCCTAGAATAATCTGGAAAATACAAAGATGGTTTTGTATTAATTACAATTAATTACAAGGTTAATTTATATAATTTCAGAATATAAAGGAGAGGGGAAACAAGAGACTGACAGATTCATAAAATTATCATAGATTTGTCTATGATAGTTGTTTTTTTTTTTTGTTTGTTTGTTTCTAAGCATGAAATGTTATACTTTCCAGTTATTGAGAATTAATATGAGAGTGAAAAGAGTCCTGTATTTGGACTAAAGAGAGGTTCTAGATTTGAATTCTACTTCTGACACTGATTGACCATTGGATGATGGGTAAATTATCTCTCTGAGCCTCAGCTTCCTCCCTTGAAAAATAGGAAAAAAAACTACTTGCAGTACAAATACCATAGAACCATTTTAAGGATCAAAGGATAATAGATGTAAAAGACTTTGTAATGTATACCATTGTATAAAAATTCCAGCTATTTTTATTAACCATCTTTTGGTACATGTGTTCTACTATTCATTAAGTGCACAATAGAATAAAGGAAAGAAGCAGATATTGTAGAATGCTTAGTATAATTCTTGTGCAACCAAAGGAAGAGAAAAGTGGAGCTAGACGTTTCATTGGGATATCTCTAGAGAAAAGGAAAAAAGACAAAAAAGGTTTCTTCTCTTTTTTCTTCTTCCTTGCATGATCCCTCCCTAGAAAACTCAACTCATTTGCTCATGGCTTTGATCATAGTTTAGTTATGAATCATCGGAATAAATAAAAATAAGTTTGGGGGTATTTGAAGACTTAGATAATGGAATTTTCAGCTAGTGGGATATTTTTTAGAGGGTTGTGAAGGATCTCTCTCACATGACAAAAAGAGAGAAATAGGCTATATCTGAGGCTAGCTTTACCTAGAATTAGAGCATTCATGGGCAATTTCCATTTTACACTGCTAAACAGGGGTGTGCTGGAGCCAGCCTGCTCTTATCAGCTTTGGAGAGCAGATTGTAAAAGTTCCAGTTAGGAAAGCTAGCAACCACTGAAATCAGGGAGACCAGAGTTCAAATTCTACCTCAGACATTTAACCAGTTGTGTGACCCTGGACAAGTAAGTTAACCCTGTTTGCCTCAGTTTCCTCATCTATAAGATGAGCTGGAGAAGAAATTAACAAATCATTCCAGTTTCTCTGCCAAGAAATCCTAAAAGGGATCCAAAAAGTCAGATAAGACTAAAACAATAACAACAAACATACACATTGGAAATAAGCAAAATGAGGCTTTATTTATTGTTTTGTTGATCATCTAGAAAGTGATAGGGAAAATGTTAGTCATTCGGGTTAAACTTAAAATTATGCCTTGCCAAATTTTTATTTTTTTTTTTCCCAGAGAGCCAGTTGTCAAACATTTACCAGCACACCCCGCTGAAAATCATCCATAAAAATGAAGAGAAGTTCCAAACAGGCCTTAGATTTTTAACATTTGCCATTTTGGCAGTGAGACTGGGAACGATTTTTCAAATGTTTTAAATAGGAAAACAATGTTGGTGTGGGAGGGGAGCCATTTCAAGATGGCATTTTTTCTGTTTCTGATCGCCCAGATCAGATTCACATCCCAAAACACATAAGCCACTGAGACTTTAATTTCTTTTGACGAGATGTTTCTTTATCTAAAAGAAAAGAGTGTGCATTCTCTCCTTATATAACGTTCTCTCCTCTAAGCCCTCCGGGCAGGGTAGGGTCTGAATGCTAAGGTATGGGACACTGCTTAGAATAATACTTTGTGCTGTAGAGTACTTTGCTGATCCCTTTTCAAAGTTCCCAGAACATTATCTAGAGGCAATATGATTAATCTTTTTTTTTTTTTTTTTTTTTTTTTTTTTGAGGGAGGGAACCCTTGGCTTGAATTGCCCTGACTGCTCTTACAATGAGAAAGGAAGCCAAGCCTGCGTTTGCGTTCCAGATACCTAGCTTAACAGGCTGTGTCTGAGATTATCTTTCTCTTAATGATTAAAAGAGATAGTGCCTTACTGGATAACCCTGAAACCACCTTCACTTGATTCTGGGTTTATAGAATGGACACTGTCCACCAGATCCTTTGGGTTAAGAATCCCTGCACTGGGGAGTATGTTCGATGCAGCAGCCAAGGAGGGTCCAGTTCTCAGAACAACCACAGGCTGCTCTGCCTCCTGCCAATCCTGCACGTGGCTAACGGACTTTCAGAAATCCATGATGGAGGTTTGCAATAGAATGGAGGTTCTCTATGCGGACAGGCAACATCAGACACAGCCTCCTAGGAATTCCAGGAGAAATGAGCTCTTACGGATCAGATTTTTCCATCTGCCTTCCTGCCCCTGTCCTTACATAGAGAAAAAAGAGAAAATAGTAACGTTCCTTTCTTTGGTCTTCTGTTTGCAAAGCGTTTTCCTCACAGATGAGGAAACCAAAGGGTCAGAGTAGGATGAAAGGCCTTCAGGGTCATGTAGCCTCTGGAAAATACTGGACATCGGAATTGAATTCCAGGTCTTTTTTTTCCCCCTGAGGCAATTGGGGTTAAGTGACTTGCCCAGGGTCACACAAAATTCCAGGTCGTTTAATGCTAAACCCTAGGATCCGGATTTCTGTGACCAGCACAGAATCTCAGAGTTGGAGGAAATCTCAGAAGCCATCTAGCTCACAGCCTCACAGCTATCACTCTTCTAAAGTCTTGGGCAATGGAAAAGATCCAGGTTCTGAAATCAGAAGACCCAGATTCAAATCCTGCCTCTACCCTTTACTATCTGTGTATTCTTAAGTAATTTACTTACTTATTCTCTTGGACTTCAGTGTCCTCATCTGTAAAATGAGGAAGCAAAATGAGGTCTGGATTTATGATCTTATTGCTTCAAAGCTAAATTCCAAGAGTTTGATTTTGCTTTTCATTTTATCTATCCATCCATTTCTATCTATCTATGTTTGGGCCTTAGCTGCTCATTGACAGGGCTGGAGAAGTATTAACCAACTTAACAGTCTGTTGGTTTTGAATGTTGTTAATTTTGTGATAAATAAGAAAGTCCCACCCCCCTACCATTGATTCTTAGAGTACTCTAGAAAAATACATCACAATTTGTGATGGTATCAGTCATGGCTCTGATTCCACTTCTTGTCCCAAGGCTTCCTGTGATCATTCTTAGGACTAGCTAGCCATTGATATAGGGAGAATAGATAAGCATTTATTAAGTAGCTTCCATTTTCAAGACACTAAATATGCACAAACTAAAATATAAGCAGTCTCTGCCCCTCAAGGGGTTTACATTCTGCTGGGAATGTACAAAATGTAAACACTGTAAATTCATGGTAATTTGAGATGGAATCGAGTACCGGATCAGAAGTAGGAGGTAGGAGGTAAAGAGGCAGCACATAAGTTGAGCCTTGAAAAAAAGTTAAAGATTCCAAGCTGGAGCCTTTCTGTCTGTCTTGTCATAACCCTATTCTCCTTTACTCTTTATAGATAAATCAAGAAGAGAAGGTGCCTTTCTCCATTTCTAGAACTAGTTCTTTTTTTGCAAATGGTTCACCTTTCACAAGTACCTTGCAGTCTCCTTGCCTCCCTCCCAATCCAACTTCCCAATAATACTTCCACTAACCTGTCATGTTACTTGAGCTGTCACCATGGAAAATTTAACCCTTTGAGGAAGGCATCGCCTTTGTTCAATTGTGAATATCATCAGTCATTAAAATCTTACTGCAAATTCTTTAAGATCCTTTCCAGTATAATGGCCACTCAAGAGCATATTTTGACAGGGAAAATAAAGAGAGTTTCTGAGCCCATATATTATTTAGGCAGTATCCTTAGCTGAGACCTGGACAGTTAAAGAAAGAAAGTAAAGGTTTCTGGCAGATATGGTGTGACATGAGGGAAGAGAAGGACATTAAGAAAGACATCTGTTTTCCTACAGCAGTTACAGGTGATGTTTTTATTACTGTACAGTAAAACTTGATTATCCAGAACTCAAGTCAATTTGGATAGTTGAATTTTTAGATATTTGAGGGTTTATACCTTTAACCACATTTTAAAACATTTTCTCACCTAAATGGAAGTATGTTTTTTTTTTCCTAAAAAATATGCATTTCTTTCCTTCTTAAAAAAGAGAGCATATTTATTGATTTATTCAGTGTGTGGAGAAACTTGGCAACTTCCTCCCCTAATATAGACCAACAAATAATTCCTCTATAGCTAATTGTTTACAGAGCTGTTTAGGGCAATCCATTAATCAACAAACATTTATTAAGGAGTGAAAAACAGTCCCTGACCTCAAGAAGCTTACAATCTAATGGGAGAGACAACATGAAAACAAATATTTACAGAGCAAGCTATGTTCAGGATAAATAATTTGTAGAGGCACTAGAATTAAGGGGGGTTGGGGAAGCTTTCCTATAGAAGGCAGGATTTTATCAGCAACTTGAAGAAAGTCAGGGAGTAGAGAAGAACAGAGTCCAGGTAACAGCTAAAGAAAATACCCCAAACTGAGAGATGCAGTATCTTGTTTATGGAACAGGGTGAAGGCCAGTGTTGCTGAATCAAAGGGTATATTAGGGATAAATATATAAGAAGATTTCAGGCGGATAGATGATGGGGGACTTTGAATGCCAAACAGAGTATTCCGCTTTGATCCTGGAATAAATAAGAAATTACTGTTTATTGATTTGGGAGGGGGAGGAGTGACACAGACCTGTTCTTTAGGGGAATAAGATTATGTCATCTGTCTGTGACAATACAGCTAGCATGGGTCAGAGGCAGCCCTTGAACCCAGGTTTTCCTGCTCCCAGAGCTGATCCTGTATTCATTTCCTAATTCTTCTTACCTAAATAGAGGAAGCTGAATAAAATTTGCCTATTCCAAATGACTAAGGGTCATCATTAACAACTGCCAGTTATTATCTTTCACTGAGCTACCCTTAAAAAGCTGCTAAAGTACATCAAGCTATTCACTACTTCTCCAAATTTTCATATTTTTCCAGTTTCTGTGCTTGCTTTTTGTAATATTTCTACATGATCAAAAGATTCAATTCTTGTAAAGCACTTTGCAAACTTTATAATGCTCCATAAATATTACCTGTTATCGTTTTTATTAAAGTCAGTATTGCAACAAGAATAGAGGATGACATGAGAAAATCTCTGGCATAATCCTTTGGTTCTAGAGTTCTAAGGAATAACTGATTGAGGGGAGATTGGTTGTATTCCTAGCAGTCAGAAAATGGGGTGCTGGTGGAATTTTGATTATCCTTGAGACAGAAGCTATAGGGAGAGAGTCTGGCCCTCTAATTTCATTGGTGGAGGCAACAACTGTCTAACATGATAAGTAACAGAATAGGTGAGGATCTGCATTGGTTCAGAAGGTTTCCATACTGGAAGGTTAAATTATCAATGAAATCACAAGTTTGGTTCCCCTTCTCCCAAAATACAGATGAACAGCAAGATTCTTCTGATCATTTTTTCCATAATTGTGTGCTAGAACTACCTGTGGGTTCACTATTTTTTAAATACCACTTAGAGTCCTTGGCTGGGCTAGTAAGAGTTAACATCTCATGTGCAGGGTGTGAGAAACCTTACATAACTCATTCAGTCTCATCTCAAGGGTGTTTTTATGTACACTCTGCCAGAACTAATTTCACGGTTTTAAAACAACTCATGGTACCAAAAGAATTCATAATGAACAGCCACAAGATATGATTGTTTCCCATTTTCAAGGAAAAACCTGTAGCTCCCTGGGACTTATTAAGAATCATTTCTTAATTAAGCCCACAACGTAGGCCTGAAAGAAAGAAAGAAAGAAAGAAAGAAAGCTTACTGCTGCTATCACCCTCACAGATGTGTATATATGACTGCAGAAAGTTCACTTTTCATAAGAGCCTTGAGGACTTCCCTTCATTCCTTCTTCCCCTTCCTCCCGATCCTGCTATTTTAACTATCTTTTGCTTAAAGTCAGTTTACCATTGAAAGAAACTATCAATCTGTAGGCCATATTAGCACTCTAACTCAAACTCATCCTACACACATTGTGTTTGTTGTTTCTCAGAAGGAAAATGAGTCCAGGGTTGTATTTTGGTGCTGAGCAAGGGGTCTTTTCCAAGGAAAATAACAAAACAATCAATCAGGTGAGATTTGCATTCACAGCCTTGCAGCTTGGGCTGTTTTGTAGAAATGCAGGACTTAGAGTTACAAAGAACCCTTGCACTCCAGTATTCTTGGGGCCATAGATTAAGAATTGAAACAGACCTCAGAGGTCATTGAGGAAAGCTTGTACACAGAGATGAAGCCCCTTACTTTCAAAAGAAACGAAGCTATTTTCTCCAGGTTTTTCTTATAAACCAAAGCTTTCACACCACTTCCATACAATACACACACACACACACACACACACACACTCACACACACACACACCCCATTGGGAAATGAGGACAGATTTGCTTTGTTGCTCCATCAAGGTACACAATGTACTGAGCAAAGATCCTGAATACTTGTCAGCTCCTTGGGATGTTTTCCCCTTCATGACAAAAGTATATATTCCATGATTCTAGCAAGTGATTTGGGAGGAGGGGGTGGCTCAGTCAATCAAACTTCTCCCCCTGCTCCCTATCAACATTACGGAGTTAACCCTTGTTTTCTTCTTAATATACCATATAATTATCATGTAGGCAACTAAGTGACATAATGATTAAAGCCCTGGACTTGGAATGAAGACTGACCTGAGCTCAAATCCTACCTCAAACATTTACTAGCTCTGTATGATCCCAAATAAATCCCTTAATCTCTCTCAGCCTCTTTTTCCTCATCTGTAAAATGGGGATAATAATAGAACCTACCTTATAAGATTACTGTGAAAATCAAATAAAATTACATTTTCAAAGTGCTTTAAAAACCTTAAGCACTACAAAAATACTAATTGCTAAACATGTAAACATGCATTATCCATTTTCCTTTCTCAGAACATAAGATAAAAATAGGGGAGTAGGGAAGAGGGGAAACCAAGGAAACACGAGGATGATGGGGACAGAACATCAGAGAAGAGAAAGGGAAAAGCCTGGGTATTAGGAGGATGAAGAGGATTGTGCCTTAATACATAGATATTTCCTGGATAATTTAATTTGAAGGAAAGGAAATGGGAGAGATGCTACTTGGAACTGTAGTTGTATCCATTTATTGACTCAAATTCTAAAGCATCATGGTGAAATAGTTTTTGTGTCATGATATATTACTAGGCTTCTTAGATTAAAGTTCTCTGGGAAGTTTTTTTCTGATCCCTCACTTGGTAATGACTTTTCCTCTCAAACCTCCCATTACATGTTTTATAACTTTCCAATGCACTGATATAATATTTGTATTATAGCAAACTGTGATAGTATCTTATCCATATATTTAAATGTAAGCTATCTGAAGGTAGGGACTCTATATCCTGTCAAAAATGTATACTTTACCTACTATTTAGAATGGTTCTCTGCTTGCAGTAGACACTTAATAAGTGCTTATTGAGTCAAATTGATTTGAAAAGCTTTTATCTTTCCAGTGTCTTGCTTAGTACAGCATCTCACATACAGCAACTACTTAATAAGGTGCTTATTGACTGGATGATTGGCTTATTGACTTATTGAGCTGGCTAGCAACTTCCAATCTAAATAACCAGCAAATTTCAGCATAGGGTGAGAAATGAGGAACTCTTTGGAGATTTGACCATTATCGTTAAAGAAAGTCACTAAAATCAAAACAGGAAGCAGAAGCTAGTGTGTGTGTGTGTGTGTGTGTGTGTGTGTGTGTGTGTGTGTGTGTGTGTTCATGTAGAAGGGTAAAAGAAGGGGGGAGGGAGAGAGGAAGAAGAAGAGGGAGAGGGAGAGGGAGAGGGAAAGGGAGAGGGAAAGAGAGACAGAGAGAAAGACAGAGAGAGAGAGAAAGACAGAGAGACAGACAGACAGACAGAGTCAGAGAGACAGAGAGAGAAAGAGACAGAGAGAGAGAGAGAGAGAGAGAGAGAGAGAGAGAGAGAGAGAGAGAGAGAAAGAGATAGTAGCTTCTGCTTCCTGATTTGATTTTTAGAGATCACACACACACACACACACACAAACATATAAAGCTATTTATAGAGTATCCTGAAAATATTCATATAGTTTTTAACTATTAAAGCTTACAATAAGCTGTTAAAGGCAAAATCTTCACTAAGACTTTTGGACTACTCTGTATATCTGTGTATATTCATGCACACACATGCACACACAAACATATCCATACATCCTGTGTACATAAGTGTACAAGAACACATGCGTGTGGTGTTCACACTATACATGCAGGTCCAGAGTTGGGGTTCATGGAAGGGTTCCTGGTCAGGACAAAGGCCAGAGCCAGTTTTTGCTGAGGAGGTTTTGCCCGCCAGAGGATGGAGAGCCTGACCATTGACCAGGGGGCCGTCTCAGAGCCCTTCATGGGGCGCCGTCCCCCCACCCACAGAAACAACCAAGCTGTTTTCAGCCAGGAGAGCTGCGTGTCCTCTCCCCATGGGGTGTATCACAGAGCGTGGGTGGAGTCTTTTGGCACTTGATGGAGTCCCAGTGCTGTAATGCCCAAGTTATGAATCTTTATAGGCGTCAAGCCTTAAAGAATTAAGTTTCCATGATCTCTTCATGAAATTAGTAAGGAACAGGCATGGGCAGGGGGTACATTTCTGCCCCACAGAACCCAGGCTTTGGGCTGTGAAGAGACTCCTCTCTCAGACAAATGAAGATTTTTCATACTGGGATTTATTTGGTTGAAAGTATGAAAGTGTGGAGACAGAGCTCCAAGACTAAGCCGCCTTTGAACACAGACATCAAGAACGTGGAAGGAAGGTCTAAGGGAGGCTTTGAGCAAGAAAGGTTTTGGGAAAAGGGAGAGAAGGAAGCTTGGATAGTTTTTCCCAAATCTACTTAATTCTAGACTTTTCACAGTCAATACAAGTGTTCTTCTTTGAGTATTAGTGACTGATGGCTCAAAACAATCTGGTATCGTTTTGAAAATAGACCATGTCCTATACTCGATACTTGCAAGTAGTCCCCATGACCTGGCCTTCAGTGGGTCCACTGCCTTTGACTTCAGTGACAGCTGAATAACAGAGGGCAAGCTTCAAGCTCTCTGCCTATTTATTTACTCCGGAATTTTTGTTGTGGGCCTTTTGTTTTTCTTTCTCATTTTTCGAAGGGCTGCAGCATAATATTCAGTACAGTGTTCCTAAGGTGCCTGTTTTAGAAACTGTCTAAAGAACAGTTTAAAAATATAAACAATGTGTGCACTGCCTTACGTACTCCAGGTAAGGAAGAAGAGAAAGCCTATTAACAAGGCAAATCTAAACTGGGATGTGTGTGTAGGAGGGAGGCAAGGAGAAAGACTGCAGTGGAGTAAGCAGAAAATTATTCAGCACTTCTCTGCTCTATTCATTAAAGCAATGGTGTTAGGCACTGAAATGTTCTGTTTCAGTCAGACCTTTATTTCATTTATGTCAGTATTTGTAAATAATTATCTTAACGTGACATTTTAAGTAGACTTGTTTTCAAACACAGCACTATGCTCATGACTGCTTTCTAAAAAATAATGAACACACAGCATTCACCGAAACAATCGACTTTCCCCCCCCCCCCCATTTACCTTTCTAAGACATTGCATGTTTTTCTTGCAAAGATACTGCCTTTGAGAGACATATATTGTTTGGCTGTCTTTTGGTCACTTCATAGAGGCTGCTGGGAAATCTCCCACACTTCATTTGGCAGAGTTGGTTCTCAGAAAACAGGTTTAGCATCCTATGGTACGGAGCATGACAAAATCATTCTTAATGTACTAGGTTCAAGAAGGTTCCATTGTATGAGGAAGAGAAAATATCTTTAAAAGGTCACAGAGCATTAGGTCTGTGAAAGCCCCAGGAGCAACTTTCTAGGAATATGGTAGCCAGTAAGCCTTAAGGTCTAGCAGGGCCCAAGTTCATCTCTGAAAGAAATCACTGGAAAACTCTTGGAAGTCTCAGGAATCCTTCCCCCAAGTGAAGAATGAAAGCATTGAATATTTACCAGCTCCTAGTCCTTGGGGGTTCTCAGATAGGCACTGCTTGTACAATGAACTTTTGTCCTTTTCAAAGTGTAATCCTATTTGATTTTAAAGCAGTTCATTAGTGTTAAAAATGGCTTAAGAGCCAGGGGGAAAAAAATCTGAAAATTAAGAATCTGAACCACCTCAAAGAGTCTTGAGGTCGTACCTGCCATATTTTCTTATTCAATATCCCTGTAATATGTTGAAATGCGGTGAAGAAAGGGAGAAGCATTTATGAAGTATCAGGCACTCTGTTAGGCACTTTACAATTATTTCCTCATTAGATCTTCACCACAACCCTGTGAGGCATCTCTATTTATAGTTGAGGAAAGAAAGGTAGACAATGATTGAATGCCTTGTCCAGAATCACACAGTTGAGAACTGTCTGAGGCGGATTTTGAATTAAGGTCTTTCTGATCCACCCCCCTACCCTCAGCCCAAGGCTGTCTGTTACACTATATCCACTGTTCTACCTAGCTGCCCCACATTTATATTTTTCAAAGCACTTGCACAGACTTATTTGACTTTCCTAAAGCTCTGTGAAGGAGAGAGAATGGGTGTGATTTTTCTTTATGAATAAGAAAACTGAGGTAGAAGAAATCAAGGCATTTATCTACAGCTGATGGCACAGCCAGGGATAGAACCCCTGTCCCCAGTTTCCCATTCCACACATTTTGTGTGCCTTGTCCTAAAGAAGAAAAAGAAAAGAAAAGAAGAAGAAAAAAATCTCAGCCAATCTTTTAGTGCCCTTTATGACCTAAGAAAAGGTCACAGAGGCCCCTCTGGTATCACTGAGGTGGAAAAAAGAGAAAGGTGGTGCTTTCTAGTGGCAGGGTTGGTAGAAGTGCCCATGAAACACTGGCACCCGCTGACAACTGCAAGACACAACATGAGCTGTTGTGAAATTACAGGCAGCCCAGAAGTTTCTTTGTTGAGAAGCCATGTACCACCTACAACAGGAGTGTGCTTTATTACTCAACATGGAGCTGCTTGGAATGCTTGATGAGATTTGAGGAACAGCACAGGGGAAAATCCTATCAGCGCAAAGCCACTGTGGGGCTGGGCCGTGGTGGGATCCTAGTAGGAGGCTTGGGCTTGGACATATGTCAGCCAGTAGGCAGAGGGATTTCAAATGGACAGAGGCCAGTTAGAAACTGGGATTTCACAGGGGCTTCCAAAAACACTCCAAAGTCTACGCAGTTCACAGGAGGGAGTGGTTCAACTGAGGGGCTGTGGGTCTCCCAGGCAATGCAGTTTCTCAGTTTGAGTTTTTTCTTTAAATCATGATTTCCCTGGAAGCAGAGCCATAATAGACTCCCATGGGGCACCCCATAGGAAATTTTGGGTGAGACACTCGGTTGAGAAGGGACTGGCTATTCCAGTTTGCTACACATACCACTTTAATAGAATTTTAATAGTAGGGGGGGAAAATATCAAATTAAAATGTATTTCAAGAATTGCACATGTTTAACATTTATTGGATTACTTGCAGTTTAGGGGGAAGGGTGGGGGAAGAAAGGGAGAAAATTTTGTTAAGACAAGGTTTTGCAAGGATGAATGTTAAAAATTATCTTTGCATATATTTTGAAAATAAAAAGCTATTATTAAAAATTAAAAAAAGAAAAAGCTATTATTTTAAAAATGCATCTTCAGAGGAACCCTGAAGAGAAGAAATCACAATAGAGACAATGGAGAAGGGTAGATAGGAGTGATGGTGGGGACTGGCATGTTTTGTGGGCCATTTGTATATATTTAATGGGTGAATTTATTTTTATTTTGTGGTTTCCTCCTCTTTCCTCCTCTCCCTTCCCTTTCCTCCCTCTCTCCCCAAGTCAGAGACCAGGCCTGGCCTAGTCAGTTCTGTGATTCCTTGTGCAAAATGGAGAAGTCTTTAAGAGCTAACTAAGGTGCAAGGGGAGAGCCCCCACCAGTGATAAAGAGGGTTTTTCTCCACTGGTGAGAGAGTTTCTCGGGAGCTAGCTTAATCCATGACTATTAGGGACTGAGCTATTGTCCCCCTGACCTTTGCCTTGTAAGAGGATTATTAATTAGCAAATCTGTGATTCTTCTTCAAGGAAAAAAAAATCCCTCTTCCCCCCTCCACTTCGGGCCTCCCTGTCCCCCGACACCCTCCCTTGTACCGTCAGCCTTGCGCATCAATATTTCATTTTGGAGAGCCTTGTTTGATGCCAGTTCTGCTTATTTGCTTCGCAGGAATTGCAGCCATGCTCTGTAGGTCTGTCAGTATGTAAATTAAACCGAGCATAGATAGCTTTGTGTTGCTTAATGTTCAGCTGATAAAAATTAATGTGGTGTGAAATGAGTATTTTATCTGACTACAGATACAGTGACGGAGTTAATTAGACAGGCAGAGGAGAGATGTGATTAACCATACAGGGCCCTCTCATCAAGGGGTGGCCTGCCACTGCACCAGAGAAGGAAGGCTCGGCAGGCTTGGGTGGGCAGTCTGATGGTAATCGGCCTTGGCAGCAGACTCAGAGCCAGCCTAGGGAGCAGGGTGTCCTCCTTGTGCAATCAGGGCTGACGGGCTGAGCCGGCAGGATGCTGACGAGGGCACGGCTCGTGCCCTGGGCCCATGGGAGGCAGGGGACAAGGCCAAGTGCTTCCAGCACTCCCGGAAAGGCCATCCTGGGCAGTCTCCGGGCCTGCCCAACCTGGCTCTTACGGCAGCATTTAGAGAGAGGAGATTTGTTCTTAAGGGGTGAGAGGGATAAGAGGCTAAAATCAAACCCTGCTGGAGAGGCCTGTTAGTTAGCTAGGAATCCCTTACCACAAAGAAAACATAATAAATTCTCTCTCTCTCTCTCTCTCTCTCTCTCTCATTCTCTCTCTCTCTTTCATTCTCTCTCTCTCTGTCTCTCTCTCTCTCTGTCTCTCTCTCTCTCTTTCTCTCTCTGTCTCATTCTTTCTCTGTTTCCTTCTGTCTTTATCTCTGTCTCTGTCTCTCTCACACAACACACACACACACACACACACACACACACACACACACACACACCAGACTATATTCTACATTGGTAGATTCTTCACTGCCATGGATCTCTGTGACTCCGTGGAGGGTCCTTGAGAGTGGCTGAGGCCAAAACTTTCACCATTTATCTGCCATTTTCATGTTTATCCTTTCTGAACTGAATTGTGCTAGTCCTCAGATGTCAGACCCACAGGCCATCAATTGACCCATATTTGAATTCTCTCCAAGTTTGGTGGGACCTGCCAAAAAGCCTATATAGCCTTAAAAAAAAAAAGCCCAGGGTCACCTCTACACAAGGGTGACACATCTCTTTGGGATTTTGGCGAGTTTTGTTCCTCCAAATAGACATACAACATATCCATATTTAAAAATAAAATTATGTTTAATTTAACTTTGCATGTAGTGGCTTTTGCCCTATATTGATCAGAGTAGCTTCTCTATTAGAAAAGGAAAAAAAAAACAAAAAAAAAACAGAACTCTTCAGTGCATTGAAGAAGTAGAATACAATGAGAAGATGGTGAGATTTGGAGTCAGAGGATCTGGGTTCTAGTCCTACCTCTGGCATCAGTTACCTTTATGACCTTTAGCAAATAACTTGCTCTCAGTTTCCTCACCCATAAAACAAGGGTACTGGAAGTGATGTCCCATAAGGGACATATGATGACAGAGGATCCATGATCCCATTTGGGTGACTCCTGGCGGTATTCTCAGGTACCTACATAAGTCAGCTGGGTAAACTTCCATTTATCTTGTCATTTCCTCACTCAAAGATTCGGAGGCACCTGGTTATGAGGAAGGGCACAGTTCATGCCCTATGACCATCTAGTCCTTTCTGTCTCTACCCTTAGAGTTGCTTAACGATTTCCATTGTAATAGAGAGAATCTTTTACCTAGAGGCCCACAGGTGCCATTAAGTAAGAACTTGGACTCCTGAGTCATTAAACTTAGGTCCAATCAGGTGAACATGAGGTCAGAGACCTCCTATTTATATTCTAATCTAAGTAGCTATGGTCAGAAAACAGAGTGGTCCGTGATGGGTAAGCCAGTAACGAGTAAATTCTGCCTTGCGTCTGGTGGAATGTGCCCTCTTGGGTAGCCTATGGCTTTGTCACTCTTATGGCTTGCCAGACCCTGGGGTTTACCTTCATCTGCCCAATTCATAATGACCCTACTTCCTAAGCCACACTTTCCTTCTTAAGACCTTTACTCCTTGGCATGTGTAATGGAAAGACTATGGCAGTGGTTCTCAAAGTCTGGTCCAGAGCATCCTGGGAATCTCTGAAATCCTTTCAGAGAGTCTACAAATTCATAATTGGTTTTTATTTTTAATGTGATCAATATCTATAACTATAAACCATATAAACAAAAACTCTTGGACAGATTCTCAATCATTTTTAATAGGATAAAGATATTGAGAACAAAAGTTTGAGGACTATTGGACTACTGCATTAGAAGTCAGGAGGCCAGAACCCTTATGCAAGCTATGACCTTAAGAAGCTATGTGGCACCTAAGGAGACTGAATGCAAATCAATACATACTATGTTCACTCTTTTTTTCTGTTTTTTTTTTCTTTCATGGTTTTCCCCGTTTTGTTCTGATTTTTCTCTCCCAACATGATTCATAAGGAAATATATATATATATTTTTTAATCTATATACATGTATAACCAAAAAAAAACTTGGGTTTTTTTTTTTTTTATGTCACTAGGGAAAATTTAAATTAAAAAAAAACAAAAAGAAAGCTATGTGACTTTAGAAAAGTCCTTTAATTTCTCCAGGCCTCAGTTTCCTTATCTGTAAATGTAGTATTTAGGCAATGTCATGTCTAAGAAACTTTCTAGATCTAACATAATATTAATTTATATCCTATCTCTTTACCCATGTCCCAGGATAGACTCATTCTCTATTACTTCTTGGCAAGCTCTACTCCATCCATCATTTCTAGCTTACACACACACACTGCTGAAACTTTAGACTCCACCACTGAGAAACTATGATAGGTGAGTTTTTACTTTCTCATGTCTGGGACCAGGCCTCCATGATACTTGCTAGCTATCTCCACACCATATTTAATCCGTGCTGTTCATCATCTCTTATTCTCCACCTACCCTCAAAGTTTTAACCTTGGACTCTACCTCTTGAACACTAAGCTCTAATAAGTGAATTTTTGCCTTATGTTTCCCAGCACCAAAATCTATGCTATTTCCCAGCATCTCCACGGTGCTGCCCTCGATCACTCCCTTTTATGTATTGTCTCCCCCCGGTAGAATGTCAGCTTCTTGAAGGCAGAAATTATCTTGATCACTTGTATTTGCATCCCTGTAGTACAGTGAAAAATAAGAGAAGGGAATACCCTTTTATTAAGCATCTATGTGCCAGGCACTGTGCTAAGCACTTGACAAATATTATCTCATAATGAAGAATTACCCCAGTGGCTGGAACATACTTAGTGCCAACAAATATTTTGTCTAACTCCTTTCCTACCCCAGTGATATACCCTGTAAATACACAGGCTCTTTGTAATTTCTGTTTCATAAGGATCTACGCCTTCAGTATCAAGTCCTGTTTTCCAATCAGGTTGAGCAGGTATATCTACTACTGTCAACAAGATGCATATATCAGATTATCTGGATATTGTCTTCCCTATTAGAATGTAAGCTGCCTGAAGCCAGGGACAATGTTTTTGCCTTTCTTTGTGTCACCAGCATTTAGCAAGCACCTAGCACATAGTAAATTCTTAATTAATACTCAATGACTGATTTAATATTCCTCCATCTGGTCCAAGTATGATTTTCCCACAATCAGAATATTCACCATAGAGGATGAAAAAACAATTTCTTCTAGGTTGAATTTGTTGTTTTCACTAATAGATCAAATGAGAGAATAATTGTAAACCACTTAGCCTAGCCCATAGTAGGCATTATATAAACATCTATTCCCTTCACTTCCTCCCTATTAGCAGTAGCATAATTCATCACAATAGATTTGTAATTAATCTGGAGTGAAAAAGGTTTTCAACAAGGCTCCAATATGGTTGGGAGGAATTTCTCCATGGAAAATATTTCCTATATAATACATTGTGTATGGTACTTTCACCCCTGGGACTTTATCACCATTGGGTACTGGGCCCCTCTCCCAGGACCCATTTTCCTCCAATCCCACTTAATTCTTAGAGGATTATGGACCATACTTGCATAGCAAAACTTCATATTTATTGCTCTGAATAACAGCAACAACCACAATAATAATACTTAGCGTGGTGTTACTACAGCAGTTTTAGAGTTTTTACCTTTTCAAGGAACTTTTTCACATTTATTTTCTCATTTGCTCTTCACATCTCTATGAAGTAAGGTGAATGCTTATTAATAGTTCCCATCTGACAAACTCAATACAGAGAAATTCAATGATTTGAATACGGTCACAAAATTCAACAACAAATAAACACTGTGCTAGGCACTGGGAGAGATAACAAAGTTTAAATAAGACATGGTCTCTGCCCTCATGAAATTTTTAATCTAAAGGGGGAAATAAGATACCAATTGAGATAATAATATACAATATGGATTATAAATGCATTAGAGAGTTACAAAACAACCTGTTGTACAAGATTTGAAGGGCAAAGGTACTTACTGAGAATGCTGGAGAAGGGGAGAGGCTCAAAGAAAGTTTCTTGCAAGATTATGATTTTAGTTTTAAAGAATCAGTAGAAATTCAGGGTCATATACTAAAACTAAACTGAAAAATGACTAAGCAACAACAAAAAAAGAAATTCAACAGGGGAAGAGAGGTAGGGAGGACATTCCAGGCATAGAAAACAAGCTGATGAAGGTCATAGAAGTCTGAGGCGTCAGTGCAGAGATCTACAATTTGGTCAGAGTAAAAAGGGAGTAGAAGGGAGAAATAATGAGATAAGGCTGAAATGGTCATTTGAGCCAAATTGCAGGGGCCTTAAATGCCAAATGAGTTGGTGACAGGGTCAGCCCTAATACCTATGGCTACTGGGTCCTAGATCTGTGACCTACAGATGCCATTTATCTAAATGGGGAAGAAAAAATGGTTCCTGCATTACTAAGTTACATAGATTTTAAACTAGTAGGAACTTTGTTGTCGTTATTGAGTTCAGTTTTCCAGTTTCATATCCAACTCCTCATGACCCTATTTGGAGTTTTCTTGGCAAAGATACTGGAGGAGTTTGCCATTTCCTTCTCCAGCTCATTTCATAGATGAGGAACGTGAGGTAGACAGGGATAAGTGACTTTCCCAGAGTCACCCAACTAGTATCTGAGATCATATTTGAACCAAAGAAGAGGAGTGCTCCTGACTCCAGACCTGGCATTCTATCCACTAAGCCACCTGTCTCGAAGGAATCTTAGAGATGAACTATTTCAAGCTCTCATTTTAAAGAATACAAACCAAGCCCCAAAGAGTTTGTGTTTTGCCAAAGGTCATATGAGGAATAAGTGATGAAACTAGAACATGTAGCCAGGACTCGGATTCCAAATGCAACATTTTTTCCAGTGTATGCTAAAGAACTATCTGATCTCTAAGAACTATGCACCTACATTCTTAACCTGTTCAGGGCCATTTCCATGTATAAAGAAGCGCTTAAATGCTTTTGATAATGATGATGAAGGTGATGAAACTGACTCACACCTTTCCTGTGCTTCTCATGGAAGGCCTTATATATAAAAAGCTACAAACCACCCATTATACTTGATGGGGATTGTGTGTCTGGGACAGGGCTGAAAAGTAGTTGGTGGGGGTATTCTTTGCAAACACCTTTGTCCAAAGACCATGCAGAAGAATCTGGGGATCCCCTTGGTACTTACATCCTCAGCTGTTTGCAGTTAAAATCCAAATACCTTTCCCATTTGCCTATTCCCTTATTAAAAGTATTCACCACAAGTCAGTCCTAATCCTTCATAGCAGTGACCTCCAGGGGAAAAAAGTAGAAAGGTGAGGACCATTTGCAAATCCATGTGGCTCTTGATGAGATTCTCCCTGAAGAACAGGATAACTATGTGTGTGGATGCAGGCCTGTTAGCTGGGTGTTCATCGATGTTTACACTTCAGGTGCATGAAACCAGACACTGAAACTGTTCATTAAAAATTCCTACATTCAGGCAGACAAAGGAGAATCATTTCAAAAGCTCGGTAATGAATGTACAAGTGGACACGAGTTACCTTGTCAAACACAATAATCGTGAGCAAACTCAAACGGCTGCTACTTGTTTTATTTGATTTTTACCTGATTCTGGAATCTTGACAACAGGCCTGCATTCTGTAGCATGCAGGTTTTCTGGGTTCCAGAGCCCAGCCTTTCACATAATGATGTGCTCTGGCCATAGGTGGTAGACTCACTTGCAGGTGCAGGAGGGCAACCAATCAGAGCTTGCCCAGTTTCCTCTCAGCTTTCAGTCTCAAAAGGCATCCCACCAAAACCCATTGAAATGAAAATCATAGTCTCTCCTGTTAGCTGCTGAATCCCAGGTCATTGAAAACAAATTTTCCTTGATAGAAGCACCTCAGGGTCTCAGTGTTTGATGATTTCTCTTTCACTTGGGGGTCAGGGTGGGTATATGTCTATATTCCATCCTTTAGCCCACCTCTTTTTGGGTGAATCTCTGTTCACAGTTTTAGGAGAGTTTTGAAAGCCACTTAAGCCAGAAATGTCCTCAAAATCACTTTGAGTTTTCTGCACAATAATATAACTGTAATGACCAGATTTCTTTGGGCCTCTGCTGTCACAGACATAGACAGTAAGGACTAGTTTTACCCACTACAGATTTATTGTATAGAATTTTGGTGACCACACATTGCTCCTTAACAGTTCTCATCTAACCTTTGCATTCTTTAACCTATTCCCCACCATAAATATTTCACACCTAGTCTCTCTTCTCATCCCCATGTTTAAAGCTCAAAAATTTTCTGTCGTTCTTTCTTGCTTCTAGGATCAATTTCACACATTTCAGACTATTTAAGAGTCTCTATAATCTTACCTTTTCCAGCCTTATTTTGTATCAATCTCCTCAACTGGATTTGGATTGATTTGGATTTGATTAGTCCAGCAAAATTGAACTACTAGCTATTGGGTGACCTTGACACTATCTTCTGACAACCTGGAATATATTCTAACCTTAACTCTACTTCTTAGAATGCTCATTTTCTTCAATGCCTTTGAAGGGTTGTTTTTAGTATCAAACGAGAATTTGGGGGGGAGGCTGTTGACCCAGGGCCACACAGCTAACATCTGCCTGAGGTTGTATTTGAACTCAAGTCTGAGTTCAGGACCTGTGTTCTATTCACTGTGCTACATAGCTGATCCATCCAGCTGAGATGATATTTGTAAGAAGCACTTATCACAGGGTCTGGAACATAGTAGGTTCTATATAGATGCTCATTCTCCTTTCCTTACTCTTTAGTTTTCCCTACTCCCCTCATTTACACTTGTTAATATGAACTCCCCTTTGTTCATTCAGCAAGTATTTATTAAAGACCTACTGTGTGTCAGGCACAGGGTTAGATTCTATCAGTACAAATACAAATTCCTTTTGCAAATTACCTTGTATTTATTTCTCTTATAGTGTCATGTTGAGATGTGTTGCATCCCTACAATAGAAGATAAGTTTTTTGAGAACAGAAAATGTTTTAGTTTATTCTCTGTATATCCAGAGTCCGGAGCACTGTAAAAACTTAGTAAATGTTTGCTGAATTCAATTGAATGATTTAGCCTCTTACTTCACTGAGAAAAGAATGGCATTTGATATGAATTTTCTGAGTTCCCCTCCTCACTTTAAAACAAAACAAAACAAAAATCAGCATTATCACCTATCCTCTTTTCCCTCCCTCTGATTACAGGATAAGAGGTACCCTACTTTTTATAGACTGGCACTTCTATCTGTGCTTTTAATCCCTTTCCTGCCTGCTTTTTCCAAGACAAGAATTCTTGTCCTAAGGGCCATCCCTTATTCTGACCTAAGCCCCACCCCCAAGCAGCAGCAATCTCTCTTCTTCATTTTTGTTCCTTTCCATCTATTGAAAATATGATCATCTCCACAATCCTAAAAGAAGCCTTTCGTTCATGCTCCCACTTCATCTAGCTATTGTCCTATCTCTCGATTCCTCTTCACTACGAAATGGAAAAAGAGAAAAAATGCTCCAGCCTCCCCCAGCCACTTTTTCTCATTTCTATTGCTAAATGGCTTTCTTCCCTACCACCTTTCTAAATGATAATTGCCAGCAAAGTCCTAGTCACCAAAATCTAGTAACTAATTTCATACCATTTAAGTAATGGTAAGTAATCCTTAATGGATATCCTTAATGTGGATATTAATGTCATTGGACCATCCCTTCATATGATTTCAGAAATGCCATACTCTTCTAGTTCTTCTCCTTCATAGGATCTACAGAACCTAGATTTGGAAGGAATTCCTGACATCATCTTGCCCAAACTATCCTCCATCATTTTTACAAATAACAAAAAATAAGACCAGAGAGGCTAGCTGACTTGCCTAAGGAAGTAAATGGTCTCTAACTTCAAATTCAATGTAGTTTTCATTGTCCAAAACTCTCCTTCACTGACTCTTCATCTTTTTCAATTCTTAAGTATGGATATTCCCCCAAGAATTTTGTCTTTGCCATTCTTCTCTTCCTTCCCTTCACCCATTTTCTTTGCCCTTCCTTCCTCCTCTTTCTCCTCTTCCCCATCCTCCTAGTCTCCTCCTTCTCTTTCTTACTTACTGCATAGAGGAAGAGAATGAGAAGGAAGAACCAGAAGGAACACCAAGGTTTCTAACATGAAATGTTGATTGAACTGTGAAATAAGAGGGAGAAACACTTTAGAGGGAAAGGTAATAAACTTATTCTTGGGCTTGCTGAGTTTGAGGATTGAGTAAGTCAGCTAGTAAAAGATCTTTGCTCATGGAGCTAGAGATGACTTCACTCATAAAAAAAAATCAGGTCCAAAAATGAAGATTTGGTAGACATTTGGTGATACTAATTTTTTCCTTCCTTCCTTCCTTCCTTCCTTCCTTCCTTCCTTCCTTCCTTCCTTCCTTCCTTCCTTTCTTCTTTCCTTCCTTCTTTCCTTCCCTCCTTTCTTCCTTCCTTTCCTTCCTTCCTTCCCTTTTTTCTTTCTTTCTTCTTTCTTTCCTTCCTTTCTTCCCTCTTTCTCTCCTTTCTCTCTTCCTTTTCTTTCTTCTTCTTGTCTGTCTTTCTGTCTCTCTGTGTGTTTCTCTTTCCTTCCTTCCCTCCCTCCCTCTCTCTTTCTCCCTTCCTCCATCTCTGTCTCTCCCTTCTTCCATCCCTTCTTCCCGCCTTCCCTTCCTCTCTCTGTATCTCTCCCCCAAGACTTCATTTGCATCTGTATAGATCACTACCAAATCTTCATTTTTAGTCCTGATCTCTCTTATGAGTACAAAGTCATCTCTAGCTCCACGAATGGAGATCTCCACAAGCTGACTCACCAGGCCTTCAAACTCAACAAGCTCAAGAATAAATTTATCTTTCCCTCTAAGATATTTTTCCCTCTGATTTCACCATTCTTGTTTTTGGCGCTGTCATTCATCCAGCTTTTTATTTTAGAAACCCTGGTGTTCCTCTGGTTCTGCTCTCTCACCCACTCTCTTTTCCAATTATTAATTACTGTAAGTTGTAGAGAATCCACCCCCACATCTCTCATCTCCCTCCTCTTTTCTATTTCCACAACTCCAGCACAGGTCATTATTACTACTTACCTTAACTGTTGCAACAACCTCTGCACAAATCTTCTTTCCTCCATTCTTTCCACCTTACAATTCCTTCATTCCCCTGACAAAAAAAATTTTTTTTCCTTATTCTTTGTTCTGGTCATATATTCTCTGCTCAAAATCATCAGTGATTCTCTGTTGTCTGCCATTTCAAGTTTAAAATATTTTGCCTGGCATTTAAAACCCTCTATAACTTGACACCGTTTTCTTTTCATTCTTATCTTATTCAGCTACCTTATATGCACTTTCAGTCAAATCGGATATTCTATAAGTTCTAACCATGGCCCGTGACTCTCCTGCCACCATGCTTTTTGTTCAGCATATTTCTTGATGCTTCACATAGACTGCAGACAGCTTGCACATGTAGAATTCCTACCCATCCCTTAAAACTCAATCCAAGCGTCGCCTGCTCCATGATGCCTTATCTGATAATAATCTTCCTTAGGCCTCTTATGACAATTGATTTTCGATCATACAGTAATTATTATATAATATTTGTATCATAGTTATTGATATGCGTCCTCCTCCCCACTAGACAACAGGTAATACCTTATCTTATCAGACTTTTCTTGCCAAGAACCAAGCACAGTGCTTTGCACTGGAGTAGATATTCAATAATGCTTTCAAAGAAATGAATGAATGAATGCCTGTATTTTACTTAATCTGATTACTGGAAATGATGTCAACAAATTATATAGATTCACTTATTTGATAATATACTTAAAATGAGAACCTGGTTCCTTAATTTCGGAGTTCCTTGGTACAAGCAACATAGACATCAGGTGAAAGTTGATCCCTAATGATCCCTGTCTGTAGAAGTTCTTCAATTTCCCTAAGGAAAATCTTCATAGGATGTTAAGGAAGTGACATAAAAGGGAGCAGTAGCACAGTCATTAATATTGATTGCTGGTAAGGGAACAGTAAGCAAGTTACCCTTTCCATTTCAGGTTGTTCCAGGATCATTGGAATCAGGGGAGAGATTAGAAATGTGAGAGTTGGTCCAAGGCCATTTTGAATCCCAAATATAAGTCTGGGAATCCTGCTACTTTATTGATTTATTAAATGACATTGGCAAAGACAGCAAAATGCTGCCTAATGGAGAAAGACTTTTACAGGAAGCAGGATTCTTACAAATCAATCCTCTTATTTTATAAATGAAGAAACTGAGGCTCCCAAGAGGTTAAGAGACTCGCCCCTTCATTCAGTTGTTACTAGAGCCTGGTCTGGCATCCAAGTCTCCTGTCTCCCTGTCCAGGATGCTTTTTACCAGTATATCACATTGCTTTTCAAATGCTACTATAGACCTTGACAGCTTTTTATAATATCGCTGCTATGGGAAAATCTCTTCCAAAATTCCATGTGGGACTGACAGAAATACATTCTCTCTTGCTTCAAACCTAGAGACAAAAATTCCTGTAGTGAGGACTTCCCCTCCTCTTCTTCCACGTTGTTTCAGGAGCATCAGCAATGAGCATTTATTAAGTTCCTATTTATTAAATGCTGGGGATACAAAGAGAATCAAAAGACAGTCCCTACTCTTAGGGAGCTCACAATCTAATGAAGGAGACAGCATACAAACAACTATATTCAAATGAAATATACAGAGAATAAATTAGAAATAATTAATATAGAGAAGTAAATGTCATAGAGTAGTTGAGGAATGAGGGAGATAAGGTGGGATCTGGATTATCCTACAGCAGCTACTCCTAATGGCTCTGACAATAACAGGGTAAGGGCTCATTCTGCCTCCAGCAGATGTTGGGCCAGGGAAGGTGGAGGAAAGGGTCTTGGCCTTGGAGGGCTTTAGCTCCTTTGGGGCAACAGGTTGGGCAGTAGCTCTAGCGTTAGGTCCAGATTCCTGGTCTATGTTCTGTACCCTCTCAGCTAGGCATGGGTTTTTATTTTTTCCTCCTTTTTTTTTCTGTAAAACTTGTACAAGAGTGCTGGCAGTTGAAATCAGCAAGATCTGTATTCAGGGCCCACCTCTGACATAAATTGTCAAGTCACTAAATCTCTCAGTACTTCAAGCAACTCTCTAAGACTAAAAGTTGAAAGTTAGAAGATGAAACCTATATTTGCAGAGGGAATTTCCTCTTTTGGATGTGTCCTAGATCAATGAAATGACAACACTAGTCTCCATCTTATCACAGTCACATAGGGATATATTCCTAGCCCAGTCCTCCCCACTCTACCTCTACTCAACCCGTGAACTTTCTCTCATAACAAAGATAAACATTAGGCAAAGCCAATCAGCTTTCTGACAACATATGTAGCACTCCACACCTATTATCTTTAATCTCCCCAATTAAAAGAGCAAGGGGGTAATCATTTGTTTTAAAAAATCAGCTTTGATTTCTCTATTTGTAAAACATGATTCACATGGAATAGGTGATAGTTATTGGACCTGTGATTTCATTAGTATAGAAAATTCCCTTTTACAACACAATTTAGCCTCTTCTATAATCTTAAAGGGTTGACTAGAGTAGAGAGAACACTGAGATCTTAAGTGAATTGTCCAGAGTCGCACAATCAATATGTAGCAAAGACAGCACTTGAACCCATGTCTTCCTGGCTCTAAGACCAGCTCTTTATCCTTTATGCCATGTTGCACAAAGGATATGAATCCAGAAATATTGGTAAGATCTCATATGCTATCTACTTTTGTTAAAAAAAAAAAAAATGGTGGGGACTGAGGTTTTTGTTTTTTGAGGATAGAGATGGGGATTAGGTACAAATGTCTGATAAACAGCCAGGAAACTTTAAGTATTATTGGGGGACAGCTGATGACCTTAAGTGAAATCAAATGACTATTATGGAAATATATGGATGGATTGTAATATATGGCCCACACTGATGAGATCACCAAACCAGTGTAGTGTTGAAGGAAAAGATGCATCCTTAGCCTTGGGTTTTGTCAGCTTCACCTGGGCTCTTCCTTAGGGCAAGACCCTTGCCATTCGACCAGGGATTGTGTTTTGTTTTGTTTTGTTTTTACTTCATTTTAAACACTGTGTAACCCCTGACTATGTCCTTCTTGGTACTTGAACCTATTTGGCACCCTGGATTCAGAAACTGGAAAGATTCTCCAAATCCAATCCTAATTGTTTATTTTCTTTCTTTGGTCACTGCCACAATTGGATGCTTTTTCTACTCCTGTCACCAGTGTGATACAGTAGAAAGAGCATCTATAAAATGAGGAAATTGGTTTTGCATCATAGTCATAATTATCTTAAACTTACACACACACACACACACACACACACACACACACGAGTAGTGAGCAGAAAAAGAAAAAAAAAAAAAAACAGGGATGCAACTATCAAGAAATGTGCATAGAAAAGAATTTTATTCAGCTGGGGCTAAATGGTATCCTAGCTCACTAAACTATCCTAAGCTAATTAAAATTCCTGGACCAAATCCCCAACCTCCATTTTTTTTCTGGGTCCCTAGAGCTAAACCTAGCTCAGCTGTCTATCTCTATTCCTATCCAAGCCAAGAATGTCTCCTGTATAGAAAGCTGACATTTTCAAACTTGCCCCCTTCTCTCCTACTTCTCCCCAGGGTTGTCACAGTCTAGGCCCTTCTCAAACTCAGAAGCACAATGTATTCATCGGCTTCTAATCATGTACTCTTCATTTCTGGGAGGGCTTCTTGGTTCATTAGTTGTTCCCAGACTCTGGACCCTTTCTGAACAGAAAAGTCAAATCTTTGAAATCTACTTCTAAACACTAACTTACTAAGTGATCTCCCCCTAAATCCAACCAAGGTCCCTGTCACCTTAAAAGCATAAAAGCAAAGGGCAACAACCCTTTGAAAGTAAAACGGTACTCCTTTCTCACAGATTATTTTAATCTATTCCTCCAAGATTTTGTATGATCTTAATACGATCCTCCTCTCTCTCTGTACAAACTGAGAAAAGGAATTGCATTGACTAAAGTCACCATCGTGCCCAGTTAATTTAGTTGCTCAGTCCTCCAGCCAAATGGAAAGAAAACAGAGACTGATATATTCATTTGTCCATCTTGTACTCTCTGCAGATCAGCTGTAAGGAGCTTCTGGGAAAACACTAATCCTCAAGGCTTGCTTTTCATTCCTTCCATTTGTCCTCGGTGAGAGTTCAGAAACTAAAGCCCATTTTACTCTATCTCGTGTGAATCTTTCAATAAATTCAGATTCCCTTGGTTTTGAGTTGAATGTGATAATGCTTTAATTCACATGCTCTTGGTCATTGAGTTCAGTTCAGTGAATAGAGATAACTGTACAACACTGTATATTTTTGCTCTGCACAGACCCTCTGATGAGGGGAGCTAAGCCTGGCTCCATTGGTTTGCCTCTTTTTTTTTTTCCTCAGCTGACCAAATTGAAACGTGTGGGTTTCCAGGACTAAAGAACAGTAGTGCATTAAACGGGAAACAAACCTCTCCAAAATCACAAGGTACTGGAAGTTTTAAAAGTCTGTTTTCTTAACATTACTCTCATCATGCCTTTCCTGCTTCTTCTTCTTTTTTTTTCTCCTTCTTTGTGTGCTCATTTTCTCCCCTCCGGGGAGGCATTCAGCTCAGTGGGTTATATAACTGTGACTTGACACTGCAGCCAGACTACCCGAAGCTTTGGGATTCAGCTTACTGAACTGTAGCAAAGCATGAATTCTCCCTGCACATGCCGGTGCTACTGGCTGCTTGGAGGAGTACAGTTAGTGGACGAATAGATGACTTAGGGTTACAGATCAGCTTCGTTTAATTCAGTAAGCTGGCGGCCGCGGAGGCTCCGTGCCGATGGGTAAACATGCCGGGGTTGGTGCTGTCCCGGTCACTAAAATGAATGCCTCCGAAGGACCCAAGTAGGGCACGGGCTTGCTAACTCTGAGGCGAGGAGACCTCTTTCCCCACCTCAAGGGAGCATGCTGCCCGGGAAGCTTTGCTAACAATTTCATTGTCCAGAGTGCAGGGCATATGAGGTGAGAGTATTTCCCAGCTGTTAGGGTCTTGGAAGGCGAGGGGGGAGTGGACGGGAAGGGAGTCATTCTAATTCCAAAAGCAGGTGACACTCTTTAATTCACTATCACCTTTGCTTACTGGATAGACATTTGGTTAATAGCAAGCTCCCATACCAAGAGCATCCAGTCTAACCAACTGCTGTCTTCTCATCTGGATTTTTGATGGGCTTGTTTTATTTTTTGGTGGGGTGGGGGAATAGCGTTAGTTTTTGTTTGCAAAGAAATCTTTTATTTTAGGCTATTTCTCCAAGTTACTGATAAATCCTAATAGTGTTTGGTAAACTATCTGACAAATTGTTTCTTTCAACTCCATGTAGCTATGGAAACTGAAAAATGGTTACTCCCCACTCCCCCCTTTAAAATAGTTTTCTTTTGTGCAATACCAAATAAAACTTAGTTATTAGTTGAACAATGCTACTTATAGGAAGCTGCAACTTGAAGGGCACCACACCTAGGTCTTTTTAAAAAGGAATGCCTCTTTTGCATGCTTTGTGCTAGGTAATATATGGCGTAACATATTTACAAGGTTTCATGGATTCCCAGGTTCTTCATTCCCACAGAACAGATTCTTCTTCCCACAGACTGAAAAAGGAAACCTAGGGAGGGGAGAAGGGAGGGCATAACAGGTGGCAGAGAAAGGGGATCTGCAAATTGACTTTTTGGAAAAATAAACTAGGTAAGATACAGTAGAAGCCATTAAATTTGGAGTCATGAGATATAGGTCCATGAAATGTAGATTCAAATTCCAGCTCTACTACTTTGTATTTATTTGAGTGACCTTGGACAAAAACCTGAGTTCAGATGCTTGCTTTGATGTTTCCTACCTATGTGACCTTAATTAAATCACTTCACCTCGGGTTCCTCATTTGTAAAATAAAGGTACTGGACTATACATCCTTTCTAATTCTGATTCTGATGATGATTCCAATTTAGATAATCATACCAACTTCTCACCAATCCCATTCCCAATAAATACAGAGAGTTTTGGTCCATTTAATGTAATATAAATGAGATTGAATTCTGGAGTCAATTCTGTGAGAAGCACACACACACATATGTACATATACATACACACATACATATATATATATATATATACACATAGAGAGCTTTTAAATACCATATATGCATACATACATAGAGAGATTTTAAATACCATACTGAGTATTAGAGAAATATCCAGTTGTTTTGCTTTGGGAGAAGGGGGGAGATTGAAAATAATCTTCTAGATGACTTTTTTTGACTCCCCTAAGACACCAGGGTCTTCCTCTCTCTCAATCATCTTGAATTGATGCATTTAGTTCTACAGACATATAAATGTCTATGTTGTCTTCTTCAGTCAAGCAAATATAAAATCTTTGATAGCAAGAACATTTTTTTTCCTTATCCTCGGTGCCTAGTAAAGTGTTTGACACATAGTAGACATTTAATAAAGACGTGTTGATTGAAGAACAAACCTTCTCCTTCCAGAATATAAATTGTATAGAAAGTTTCCCTAAGCTGGGTGTGAATGCAAGAATGGTATAATAAAAGGGGAAAATGTGGCAATTCATTCAATTTAGGATTATGAAATATAATTGATGGTGCAGAATTCCTTGGTAAAGTGGTTAGTCACTTCAAGGTCAACTAAGGTTGACTCCATTTTCAGAGAAGGCTTGAGAGAAATCTTTTAGATCTAACTTCTCACTAAATGCTTACCATGAGAAGTTCCTGGATGAATGGTCACCAACTTTCAGATTTTATATTGAAAAATTACATAATTTAGTGGTCTCTTAAACCTCCTTTCTCCCTTCCAAATTGTCCTGAGTAGCAAGCATCTCTCTTGAAGAGTTCCTACCTCCTCGTTGCCTTTTGGAGCTGCTGATGCATCCGGTACTCGTTGAGGATTCCTTCTTTAGCAGACAGGGCTAAGCTCATAAAATCCCAGCTTGTGGATCTGGGATCCTTATTAGAGAGGTGTGTTTGACAGGTTTGGCCATTTAAATGGCCTGTCAGGTGAGCCTTTGATCCCAGTCACTTTCTTTTGAGAGGAATGCACTCCCTATTGCCGGGAGGCAAAAAATGCACAGGAAAGAGCACTTGGTCTGAAATGGATGAAGATTTTATGACCAAACCAGGGAGAAAGTTTTACTCGTTTTCCTTAATACTCCACACCCCCTCCCACCCACACAGATGCTTTGACAATCCATTTAAATAAGAAAAACACTAAAACAGGTGATCAGAGGTTCCAGGATTCCAAAATCCTCATTATAGCCTCCACTGTAACTCAATTTGTGACTGGGAAGGAGTTATTCTCCCTCCCCACCTCAATTTTCTCATCTATAAAATGGGGGTAATTCATACCTCACAGTGTTGTAAAGGGTTGGGGGTGGAAGAGGGAATTGATTAATGTTTACAAAGTTCTTTGAACTTTAAAAAAAAAAAAACCCTCACCCTGTACATTGTTATTATTTTTTGCTTTGAGTTCTGGGGTGTGTTTTTAACGTGAACCTCTAAATAGAACGCCTGGTTTGCAAACCCATGGGAATGGAAATACAATTTAAGGAATTAACACAGCTCCTGGAGAACAACAAGAAGGCGTTTACCCAGAAGATCTTTTTTTTTTTTTTCCCCAAGATTTCCATGGGGGTACTTGCAGCCCAGGGAGAGACAGCAGTCATTTTCAGTGCCAAGAACAATGTGAGTTCCAAGAGAGGAAGCAGGTATCCAAATTCGGGAGGAAAGCTTTGACAAGCCTTTTTCTTGGCTCTCGCGCCTCGCTGAATGGAGCTGTCTCTCTTTAGAAAACTCGGTTTTCCATCCCTATTCTGCCTTTATACAGTCCCTGGGGAAGCCAAACATGGAGAGAGTAATGCCTTGCCTGCTGTGCAGACTGCCAGGCGGAGGGCTTCGTGTCTGAAACATTAAAGCATACTTAATATGATTTAATTTCTAGCTCTGCTAATTTATCCTGTTGTCACTCCTCAGCAAAACAACCGAATACAGACACTTGTCTGCAACGAGGTAATTAGGCTTTGTTATGGAGTTAGATTTGACTCCAAGTTAATGAGTGGCAGAGGAAAAGCTAATGAAGAGAGAGGCTTCTCCTCGGGTGCTCGGGATGTTTAACCCTTTTATGTGAATCTGGAGAAAGGCCCTTTTTTTTTCGTGGGAAAAAACACAATAGCTTAATCCCCCGTTAAAGAAACTTTGCAACCTGCAAAAGTTAACAAGCCTGTTCCCCGCGATCGGGTAAGCCAGATCAAAAATCCTTGAAAATGTAGCTCTACCTGCATTAAGTACATTGATTCTCCTGCTCCGGCAGCCCCCATCAAATGAAGTGCTTTATAATCGTTTCTTACCGAAGAAACAAATACAGGTGATACTTATCAATAGATGGACGGCACATTTGCGTTAGACTTTTCTTGCTGGAGGCTACGCTTGAGCTTTAAATCAATAGTTTGCCCAAAAGAGCCTGATATTGACTGTTGGATTAAAAGGCTTGTCAATTTCTTTTTTTTTTTTTTTTCAAAATTCAATATTCAAGGATTCAGTGAGAGTGGGGAGATACTCCAGGTGTGCTTTTATTCAGTAGTGGTAACTAACCCATTTGTATCGCTGTACTGCCATTTAGCTCATTTGAAATAAAAACTCTATTATCTCTTGAATCCTAGATTTAAAGATGATCTTGTCCAAAGCATTTATTTTCTAGTTGAGGAAACTGAGGCAGAGTGATTTACCCAAAGTCATGAAGAGAGGAAGATCAGAACAAGAATTTGAATCCAGGTTTTTGACTGTAAATCTGATCTTTCCACAGTCCCAAGCTCCCTCCTTGTTTGGAGGCTCAACAACTGAGACAGCTCCTGTAGTTTTCTCATCTCCTTAAGCTCCTAAAATTGTTGTTTGATTCTCCTGAATTCAAAAGGGTAATTAGAAGAGAGTACCTCCATTCTGTTGCATTTAGCAAAAGACTTTCATCTTTCAATATTCTCTGCTGGATGATGAGTAACCTATGCTAATTTCTTTAACCTGAGTATCTCCATAGGTGAAGAAGTCTCCTTGGGGTCTATCTTGGACTTCCTTCATACCTACCACCAAAATTTAGGGAATAGAATTTTAACTCTAGAATCATCATCGAAGAGAGAGAGCTGGAATCACGGGGACCTAAATTTGAATCCAGCTTAGCTGTGGGATGCTGATTAAATCTCTGAAGCTCTCTCAGCCTCACTTCCTCATCTGTAAATAAATAAATATGGGGAATACACCCCCCCACACACACACACACAGCATTATTGTAAGGATCTAATGAGATAACATCTGCCAAGCACTTTATACATGTGAACTAGCTAAAAGGCAGGCCTGGGAAGCAGGGAGATCTGAGTTCAATGACTCTTTGTGACACGTACTTATTGGGTGATCCAGGACAAGTCACCATTTCTCAGTGCTACGTTAAACTTTTCAGGACTCTAAACTGAAAAAGTTTCCTCTCTTCTGAAGTATGTGGGTGGTGGGGAGGGGGAGGTCTTGATCACCAAGCTCCCTATAATCACAGCTCCAGGAAAAAAAAAAAAAAAAACAGGCCCCCTAGTTCATCTTATTTTACAAATGAGAAAAATGGAGACCTACAGAGTGGAAGCTACTTGGCCAAGCATACAGTCACTTCAGATGGTACCAGAAACTCAGATCTTTGGATTCCTATTCTACGGTGTTTACTTTCCATTATGCCTTGCTGTTTCTCATTTCATGAATACCATATTATCTGTGTTTTCTCCTGAGCTCCAAGTTCCCTGCCAATAGAATTCATGGTCCTGAGTACTTCAGTATTTCATTTTGCTATTTTGGAATAAATCTGATTAGTATATGCTAGATAACCCAGTAGGTACTCTCCTCACACACCCCCAATCCCCCAACTTTTCCCTTAAAATCAGCTCCAGAACAGTATTGTCTATTGGAATTACCAACTATTGCCCAATGTATCCACTTGCCTTTCTGGCCATACTAGTACTTCTGGTAATATCCAATTCAATTTTGTGCACTTGGTAAAGAATGGATTAAGATGCAGATATATTTCAAATTTGTGATGACACTGTCAGAAGACAAATAGGGGAAATCATGAATTTGGTGTTTGGGCACAAGTAGGTTTAATCAAGTCCTAGATAAAACAAGTCAGGAAGGTTCAACTTTGCTCTCTGACTTTTTTTTTTCCTTTTGGTAGCCACTATTATTTTTGCTGATCTTAGAGTATTTCTGCCTAGCTTCCCAGGGCACTCACTCTACTTTCTCTCCTAGACAGCCACTAATGATTTGAGTTTTTCTTGACTTCTTCTGGCTCCATCAAAGCTTGCCTCTTTTTTTGACCATTCCTTCAAGGCTTTCCTGAATAGCTGATTAGGAAATGTGATAAAATAAAATTGAGATATATCAGTGGTTTATAATAATCCAATTTGCTACTGTTCTCATGTAGCATTTATAATTTCACTGGGATCTTAATGTTATACCCATCCTTTAAAATCAGGTTCAAATGCATGGAAAAATTGCTTATCTTTTAGCTCATTGTAATCTCTTCTATTCATAGAACATCATATGTACTTCTTTTGTGTACTTACATTTTAATTTGTATCAAATTTATGTATGCACATTATCACCCCTAGTCAGTTGTAAACTCCTTGAAGGCAGGTCCTGTGTCCTGTTTACCTTTCTTTCCCCCAGTTCCCAGCATATAATAAGCACCTAATAAAAAAAAATATTTCATGATTTAATTCAAAGGAGTGAGCAGTGTCAGGATAAGCAATATGGCAAGGTCAGTAAGGGAAAGATTTTGCGCCAAGATCCAATCCTCAGTGCCTGGCCCATAATAGGCAATGTATCAATCAATCAATACCTTCTGGGTGCTAGGCACTGGAATACAAAAAATACAAGTGAAAAAGTTCCTGCCCTCAAGCAGCTTACATTTTATTAGTGAAAATAACATGTAGACATATAAATAGATTTGAAATAAATGAAAGGGAGAGATGTGTAATGTTGGAAAGGTAGGAAAGGGCAAATTTGCAAGGAGTTTTAAAGGCTAAACAGAAGAGTTTTTAATTTGCCTGTAGGGGTAACACGGAGCCAATGGAGTTTGTTAGGAGTTGGTGGGAGAAGAAGAAGTTTTATATGGTTAGACCGAAGTAGAGGAGTTTGGAAGAGAAGTGGTTTGGTGGCAGAAGGTGGGAGGAGGGAATAAATTCTCCTTTAAATGTTTAATTAAAACAATAAGTATTTGCCAGTGTTTGCTGCATGTAATATCAACCATACCTGAGGATCATAGAATTCTCCTGTTCTGTCCCATGGTCTGTTTCTTCTGTAAGCTCTAGTTTGAGATCTCGGCAGAGTTACGGGGCGGGGGGGGGGGGGGGGGGGGGGGGGGGGGGGGGGGTGTAGGAAGGGGCAAGTCTGAGCGAACTAGAGAAGTGAGGAAGAGGAAGATGAGGCAGCCCAAATGCCCAGAGGCTGATGGCTGCAGATCTGACCACTCTCAGGGGTCAAACAGCAGAGATTAAATAAGAAGATTAAAATGGCCCCAAACTCCTGCTTTATCAGATCACAGCCAAGGACCCAGCTACAAGATGGGCAGTTTCGCAAGATTCAGCCAAGTGCTGCTTTTCTTCCATGTCACTAATTTCAGACCCAAAGAGATTTAATATCCCAGAAGCATATTCATCTTTCTGTGTTTATTAAATTAAACCCTACATGAATCTGCAACAACAGACCGTTCATTAATAGGAAAAGAGACCATTGTTTCCCTCTGGGGAATAGATTGGCTCTGATCTGTTTCTAGGTAGGCATAAATATGTTGAGGGGGAAGGGGAGTGGAAAAAGGCAGTGGAGGTGGGGGGAACAAGAAATCGAAGAAAGGAGGTCCTAAAGCCTAGATTAGATATATTCAGGACTGATTTTTATGGGAGCTAAATCTGTCTAAGTATTCTGATGGGGCGCCTAGCATGATATTAGTTTTTATAAGGGGAAAAAAAGAACATGTAATTGTGATATCTCCATAGGAAGAAAACTGCAAATCTGTTAAGAAGAACCCCTACGCAAATCTGAAAACAGCTTACATATAGGAAAAGCCATTTTTTCTTCTAGCAACATTAACATAGTCAAACAACTGAAGAGAGAATCCCATTAGCTAAGTCAGTCCCATCAAGTTAAAGCATACCAACAGTGCCACCGGGGGCTCAGTGGGAAGTCTCATCTTATACAGACCAGAATAATCTGGAAATCCCATCAGTACAGATTCATGTTACTATTAACAATGAAGGCAAAACCAAGAAGCCCCTGGAGGGAGGAAGGGTTTAGAAAAAGAAAGGAGGTAGAACAAATACAAGAAATAATATGAGGATAGAAAGTATGGAAGGCACATAATTCAATGTCTGTTTTGTCCCAAGGGCTATAGTAGCCACTGAATTTAGGCTCTAGAAGCTGTAACAGTTGGAGAGATCAGCTAGCACTTGAGTAGGAACTCAGTCCATGGAAGCATGGATTCAGATAATATTAACTTGTCACACATCACTAGTCAGTAAGGGAATCTGAGGAAATGTATTCTCCCAAAAGAAGAAATTGACTCTCTTTCCCTACATGTTTAGGCTTCCTCTCAAGGTCAATAGTAGTTTTGTAACTAACCTAGGGAGACATGATTATAATCTGAATCCAATGAAGAAAAAGTTTGGAATTTTTCCTCCCTTTTCTTTTTGCTCCACTCATTAGAATTGACTCAACATTTATTAAGTTCCTTTTTTATTTTTAAATAATATTTTATTTATTATTATTATTATTATTATTGAAATAATATTTTATTTATTATTTTATTAAGTTGCTCCAGGCCTTGAGTTGGGCAGTGGGGATATAAAATCTCTCAAAAAGACCTGTAATCTCATAGATCAAGTATAACTTTCACAAATTAGGAATGGATAAACTGTGATTATTATTACTAGAGGACACTCAGGTTATAAAAAGAAAAACAGTATAGTCCTTACCCTCAAAGAACTTAAAGTCCACTAGAGGGACAGCTGCCAATAAGAAAAGAGAGAGAGAGAGATAGAAAGAACCATTAACTGACAGGATCAAGTGGTACATGAGCTCTGCTCCAACAGAAGGCAGAAATCATGTGAGTCAGGGGGGAGGGAACTGGGAATTCTAGAAATGGGAGATCATAAATTGCCTTTATCCAGTAAATATAATGACAGTAATCATCTTTCCTCCTTGACATTATTGACAAGTGTAGTGGTTTTTCAGGATCTTAACACAGAAAAGTCAGTACTGAAAGATATTTACTCCTGGCATAGACGTATCCATGATTTCTGGCTGCTGCTGAGATTTTGACTTTTAAGGATAACTTGTGATAGAAAGAATAGAAAATGGGGCAATAATAGCAATAATTAGCATTCATATAACACCTTGAGATTAACAGAACATCTGTCTTATCTCCTTTAATCTTTAGAACCACACTATCAGGTAGATAAAATTGTTATGCCTATTTCACAGATGAACAAACTGAAACTGGAAGACCTTTTTACAGGTTCATACACCTGTAAAGTATCTGAGGCAGGATTTGAACTCAAGTCTTTCAGAGTGTTATCCACTAAGCTACATAGCTTCCACTTAGAGAAGAGGAACACTTTTCCCATTAAATTCTATTTCCTCTTGCCCAGGAATTAACCCTAGAAGCAAATGGAGATATCCCAGGAGGGCAAAGCTATGCCATAGATGAGACTACTCAGTATCTATAATACCCAAGAATTTCAGGGAATCCGTCTCTGTCAATAATCATAAGAGCACAGAGTGTCTGTTGAGTCGGACAAGGGACAGTGCCCCACAGCAGCATTCAGCAATCATCCCTGATGGGGCCTTTGCTAGCTAAGCATCAGTTCTGAAGTCCATTAAGATCTGATAATCCTTCACCCCAGGCTCAGATCAGAGTGATTCACTATAGTCCCAGCAATAGGCTAAGCAAGTGAGAAGTTCTGGAAAAGCTCAGGAAGAAAGGGAAATTAATCTTAATCTTCAACTAAAATGAAATCTCAGCCCACGTTAATCTAGAGTTTAACTGGAGACATTTTAGTGTTGATTAATTGATTGGTGAGAATGAATTTTGGGATTTAGTTGGGAGGCTGAGGAACCAGAGCATATCAATGACACACGGGTCTGACGGCAAGAAAATTTTACATTATGTTCAAAGACAATCAAAATGCATCCATTCATTGATGTGTCAAGCATTTATTAAGCTCTAGCTATGTGCCAGGACATACACAGAATGTATTGCAGGATCTGTAGGAGAAGCAACATGGACGCAGACCACAAAACACATGCAAAAAGTAAAGATGCACAAAGTAAATACAAAGTCATTTGGGGGGATGAGATTTCTAGCAACCAAGGCCATCAGGGAAGCCCTCCCAAAGGAGACAGCTACTGAATGAACCTTGGAGGGAAACCACAGATCAAGAGGCAGAAGTGGGGAAGAGCTCCCCAGGTGGGAGGGTATGACCCACACAAAGACACAGAAATAAGAAACAGATTGTTGTGTACCTGGAGCAGCAAGGAGCCCTCTTTTGCCAGAATGTAACACGACATCAACAGGTTAAGATGGGCCACAGCCACGTGGACAGGCCGCAGCCAGATTGTGAATGAGTTAGTGTTTTTTTCTAAAGGCAATAGGAAAGAACTGACACAGTCAGCAGCCCTTTGCAATAAGGATATCAAGTTAACAGTTCTTGGAAGATGGTGGAGAGGAGAGAGATGGGAAACACAGAGACCAGTCAGGAGATACAGCCACTTCAGTGAGCTCCATGTTGCTTTTGAGTATTTCTGATGTACGTCTTCCCAAGCATGTGAGCAATTGAAAGTCACTGGAAACCTCAGCTTAAACCCAGGAGAAATAAGACTTCCCTCCCACCCTCAAGAAATAACTGTTCTTATTAGCAATCCATTAGCAATAATCTAGTGAGCAGATACCATGTCCTCCCCATTATCTTACATATCACTAGAGATTTAAAAAAAAGTAGAACATATGCCCTTTGAACTCATGCAGCTTATAATTGAGGGGGAGAAATGGGAACCTAATTTTAATTTTTTCTGGGGCTAATGATGTTCCAGCTGACATGGTACTTGCATTATTTTATCAGTTGCAGAAACTTTCTCATATTTTTAAACTATATTTTTCTCAGCTATGATAAGACTTTCCCATTTTAAAACTATAATAATATATTTATAAATATAAATGATATAATGTATATTTAGATTAGTGAGGGAAGCTTGCCTCCAACAATGCAGATGGACAACTCAGCTGTAACTAATACTCTCAGAAAGTGTCCTGAAACACTGAGGGGTTAAGTGATTTGCCCATGATAACACAATCTGTCAAGGATAAAATTTGAACCCAGTTCTACCTGACCACAAGACTTCACAGTAACTCTATTCTCTATTCCATGACTGTCTCTCTGTGTTTATATATGGATGAAGATAGGATGTGGTCTTATAATTTCATTCTTCAGAGAGAAGACTTTCTGAGAAAACTCTGTCCTAATTCATGTTGGAACCTTGTCTGAAACTTGTAATATTAATAGGGATTTTTAATCCTAGATTTCAGTTGTTGCGTGAATTTGATTTTGGTAACTATATTTCAGTATCATTGATTTTCTTTGTAGTCTTATTTTTTAATTTTCTGAATTTAAAAACATTATCTTGAAAAGATATCCATAGGTCCCATCAAACTACCAAGAAGTCTTTAGCATATAAAAAATTAAGGATGCCTGTCTTAGTGAGTTACCTTAGAGTACTGAGAGTTAAATGATTTATCCACAGTCATATAAACACTATGGATTAGAGAATTTAAAACCAAGCCTTTCAGGTTTCAACATTGGCTTTCAAATACTACCTCCCACATGCTTAAAAAAGTATTTTAAAATACAAAATGTTTTCTCATACATTTTCACAATTGATCCTTACAACATAGTAATGCAAATATTATTTCTAGTTTATAGGCTGAATTAAGTGACTTGCACTTGGTTATATAGCTAGTAAAGGGAAAAACTGGTCTTTGGACCTTCAAAATTCCAAAACCAATGCTGTTTCTACCACACTATACCACCTCTCAAGTACGCAATTGGGTTATCTTTCTTGGCTTCTGAAAATGTCAATCCATTAACTTGGTTTTTTCCTCAGTTCTGCTTTTTCTTGCTATTAAAATAATTATGTGACCTTGAAAATGTCTCTAAATAAGTTTTTTCATATCTGCTGCAATAGATACATCTCTAAAACCTTCTCTAAAGTTCAATTTTTATAAAAAATATTTACATATTAAGTGTGAGTTTTTTTCTTTAATTTGTCTTCTCCCCACAAATATCTATCAGATAATATGGACATAGTGCAATAAAAATTTTAAAAGCAAATTCCTATTATAATAAAATCAGTACAAAATATATCAAGAATATCATTCTGTAATCTTGGGATTAATAGATACTTAATAAAATGTATAGACTTCAAGAACCCAACCACCAACCTGCTATTTCCTCACCTCCAATTGAAATATCAAGAATGCACTTTTATATTAGCATATTTAATCCATCCAAGCTACCTGATAGGAGAGCATCCTTGAGACCACCAAATAGAGTTCTCTTCTGGGTTTAAACTGTCCATTTCAATTAAAAGAAGTATGAAGAGTGGGAAATCATAACCCAGAGCATTCAGTAATTCCTCAGCCCCCACAGTCAGAAGCACTGGGAAATGTAGGAAACTAATATGAACCACAGTTAAAATAAAGTCTCAGCTCTTACTAATCCAGAGCTTAATTGGAGATATCTGAATGTAATATTTTGGTAAACATGAACTTAGGGATTTAGGAAGAACCAAGGAACAGCAAATAAATCCAATGAAAGAAATACATTTTAAAATTTCCTTCTCAGAAAATCCAAACCAGGAAATCTAGTATTGTTTCTTTTCTGTTCTGTGATTTGCCTTTTTGAGTATGTGCCTAAACAGTCAGGTTCAAACATTGCAAGTCATTCTCTTGACTCAGTGGAGACAGGAGTTTGCTTCCCAACGCATTGGTATGATGATAACTCAGGTAAAGAAAGAACAAGGCTTTTTCTGGTTTTGTCTCTCCTTTACAACTCTGCTTTCATGGTTTTGCAGGAACTTTGGCCCTGCCATTCTCTTGAAAAACAACAGAATCCGTGAGACTTTTTCTCTCGCTCATGTTATTTGATTCCAAGTAAATTTCTGTTTTGTGTTGTGTTGTCATAACCAGAAGGAACATCAAGTGAAGTAAATCCATTTAGAATGGTCTAAAACATACTGTGTCCGTGAGTGTGTACAGGCATGTTGGTTCATATTTCATGAGAACATTGTGACTTGCATTAAAGAGGGATAAAGAACTCCCAGGTAGGGAAATTCCCTCCAGCAATGCCATTTGATTCTTTCTCTGCAACTTATTATCTTTAGTAGTTTCCTAGAACACTGAGGTTTGCCCACATTCCCAGTATGTGTTAGGGTCAGGATGTGAATCTACTTCTTAGATTTGAGAACAATTCTCTATACATTGTGTCATACTATTTCTCTTTGTATTAAATACATAAAGCTAATTAAGCGATTGGGGGAAACAGGGCACAAGCATGGTAAATGCATTACTCCAACAACGTACTATATTCCATATAATCAATAGCAATATTTTAACTCAAGCAATTCAACTTTTGCTAGATACTTGCTCCAATAGAAGCACCGTGTCTTTGGGACATATAACAAAGTATAAAGTATAATTCCCAGCTCTCAAAGATCTTACATTCTTAGTGGAATAAAATGTCATTTTTTTTCCAGTAGAATGTAAGTTTTTTGAAGGAAGGGCAAGAGCTATTTCATCTTTGTTTTTGTATCCCTCAGTCTTTACATATAGAAGGCACTTCAGAAATGTTTGCTAAATTAAATTGGATGAGGTAAGACTGACAGAAATGAGAAAAAAAAAATTTTGTCTAGGTAGCTTATGAAGTTCTCAAATATATTGTACTGAAATTAAATGCTATTATCAATGATGGAAAATGACAGAAAAGGTTTCACAATGGAGATAGCATTTGATCTCTTCCTTGAGGGTTATATAGGATGCAGATAAGTTGAGCTCTTGTAGATAGGGAAAGGAGGAATGGGGCATTCCAAATCAGGGTGGGGTATGAACTACCAAGCCAGGATGGAGTATGAGCTAATGTTTAAAATTGTGAGTAGAGGATTTTGACTTCACAAAATTTTTGTGTTGCAGAATAATGAGAGATATGCTAAAGCAGGTTGTGAAGGAATGAAAATTTCTATTTGTTTTGTAGGTAATAAGGAACCATTGACATTTTTTGGAGAGAAAAGTAATATACTGAAATTAGTGTTTTAGAAGGATTATTCCCCATAAAGTAAACTGGTTTAATCTAAATTCAATAAAATGTTTGTAACTACCTTGGAACCTTTTAGTGATGCTATTCAACACAATAAAATAAAATATGTCAGTTTTTCCTGTTCCCGCCTTCCTGCCACATATAAGAGAGTTTAATTTAATTCAGATCAATCAAACATCCCTATTGAACATCTACTGTATGCTTTCACTCTAATGAATTTTTGAACTGTGTTTTGGACTTCATTTTTCAACTCACTCAAGATATAAGTCTGATCCAACAGCCCTCCTGATCACCTGGCCCCAGGTGAATTATAAATTCACCCTCCCCTTAGACACTGAGGATACAAAGGGAAAAAATATATATATTTACAGATTAAATACAAAGTACTTTCTTGGAGAATAATTAACCACTAAGTAAAGGACTTAGGTTGGAGCCAAGTCTTAAAGGGAATGAGAGATTCCAAGAAGCAGAAACCAGAAGGGAATGAGGACAGTTTGTGCAGAGGTCGAGCAAATAAAATGTGATGCTTCTCTCCAAAGCACAGGGAGAAGCAAGCAGGTTTGTTGAATCACCTCATTTCAAGGTAGTTCCATGGCATGTCCCCTGAACTGATGCCACAAGCAGGATTATATTAATGCCTATAGAGATTCTTCAAGACCTGAAGCTGGCTTTGACGAGATTATTTTTTAAACAAGAACCCTGATACCATGTATCTCTATTTAGCATATGATTGTGAGTCAGAAAGGAAAAACTGATAGGAAATATAATATAAACAAAAATATGTAGAAATGATATCAGGAACATAATAAGGTAAATAATACTAGCATGTTTTAAATTTTTTTCAAAACCCTTCCCCCCAAGAAATAAAAGTAATAATATTTGTGAACATATGTAATTCAAAAAATTAAAATGGATTCCATTCAGAGACAAAGAGCTCTTTAACGAAGGTATAAATGTGCCTTTTTTTAAAAAAAATGACTTTTCCCCCTTTTCCCTGGTACCCACAGTAACGAACACTCCTACCCAATCAAAATATGAAAACAAAATTGGAGCTGTGTCAGCATCTTGGCTGCAAATAAAACTCAAAACAGGTTATAGCACATGCTAGGAATACAAAATAAGGTTAGAAATAATGCTTCAGCTGTGAGTTCTTCAGGCTGTGGAAATAATAGAGCATAATTTAGTAGAAGAGGAACTAGGGAGTCAGCATACACAGGAAAAATGAAAGGAGCAAGAAAAATGCAAGGGGGGAGAAAACAGGGTCGAGAAAAATTTGAGGAATACAGTGGGTGTTCAATCATTAGAAGGTGGAAGAAAAAACAGGAAGGATCAAAAGACAGCTCAGATAAAGAGTACCAAGAAGAAACTGATTGCATTTTCTATAAAATGGACCAAATTCTATTTCTAAAGCATAGTACCAATTGGGAACCAGTATTGAAGAATCAAATACCTTGCACTGTGGTTAAGAAATTTCACCAGCTTATTGCCAAAATGACTATAAAAAAAATAGGACTCCCAAGAAAGTGACTGGTCTTTGGTCTCTGAGCAGCTAGAACACTCAAGAACTCATTTCACTCTATTAGTCCAATATTATCACCTAAGTCATAGCTAAATTCATATTGCAGCTTTATAATTATCTTGCCTTAGATGCCAGCTCATATTGTTTCACCTAATGGATTTTTAAATTGTGATTTGGATTTCATTTTTCATTTCAGTCAAGATATTTGGTTTTCTGATCCCAAAGCCCTTCTGAGAGCATGGCCCTGGTCAATTTTAAATGGGAATTGTTGTGGCTAAGGACCCAAGATTATATCGAAGTAGTAAAAAGAGGGGAAAAGCTTTTTCTTTTTCAAACATTTTCAACAGAATTATCAAAACAGTTATCTCAGGAAATAGCAAATTGAGCCTTGCTTTTGTTCTAGCTGAAAGGAAGGGCACTTTTTTCCCCTAATAAGTATTTATTGTGGAAGTTAATTTCCCCTTGTGTCTGATTTCCTAAGGCTAATGGTTGAGATTTAAGAAGAGGAACTGTTCTCCATCATTTTTTCTGCACACTAGGAGAAATGTTTTCTAAAATTGGATATAGCTGATAAATTTACCCTGAAATTGCTTAGTTTTGATGTCTGTTGCCTTTTCGGGGACTACAATTTTTGGAAAAATCCATCCTATAGAAATCACATTCAATGTTCATTTGGGGGTCAGTGAAAACACTCCACTAAAAGACTCTAAAACATTCCAGCACCCACAGTCCTCGGTCCCAGTCTTCCTATCATTACTTGATAATAAATATTTCTAACTTCTGATATTCACAGATATTGAATATACCCCTTCTCTTTAAAAAAAAAAAAAAAAGAAGAAGAAGAAGAAGAAGAAGAAGAAGAAAATGAAGAAGGCAAAAAATACCTGCTTCCAGGGGCCTAAATGTTATGTTTGTTGGAGGAATAAAAAAAAAAAATCCTAATACATTTCATTGGCCAAGCAGTCCACTTCTATTTCTCACCATTTTGCTGCCTATTCATGTGTGGAGCTGGTTTTCCCCAAGATGACCTATGGGGTGGTAAATAAAATTCTCCTGGATGATCCATAGATAATTGAGGCAGAATTGTTAGATAAGAGGAACAACTAGTTTGAAATCATAAAAATGTTGTGGAGAGGCCTAATTGAAGCCCAACCAACAATTTACTTGATATTCAGAGATATCAGAGTTGCTATCAGAGGTAAATGTATGTTCAGCTTACATCTGGGAAATATTCAAATCCTTTGTGGGATTGATTTCTTCTTTACTGAGTTAAAGGTTTATAACTATTCAGCAGCACATATATGTCAGGATTCTGCACACCCTTGTTACCTGTTCAATTCACAACAAATTAGTAATTTTCCAAAAAACAAAAAAACCCCAAAATACCAAAAACCTTAAAAGGTGTTATACTTGTTGGCATGTTTGAAAGTAGGTAGTAATATAGTCAACCACCTGGCACCTGGTACACAAAAAAAGAAACATCTCTAAGCACAAAGAATATAAAGAAAATGAGGGTTTTTTATGCTTATCTCCAAGAAAAATCCATAATAAAGTCGTTTGAGAATCAAATTTATTTTTAGAAGTTCTAACCCCATTTCTTCTACTGAAGGAGATCCCTCACCTCCCAGGCCTCTCTCGTGTGTGTGTGTGCATACATACACACAAGGTGCTTTGTATTGTCGGATATATGTGTCTGTTTATCAGTGACATTTCACCAGCTAGATTGTAAGTTTCTTGAGGACAAGGGCCACGTTTTTAACTTTATATTTTAAATCACCCATCACAGGGTGATTCACCATCAGCACTTGGCAAATATTTGTTGATTGAAATGCTTTATAGGTCGGAACAAATAATAGCCACATCCAAACATCAGCATAAAACAGGCAGAAACAGGCCTATAAGAAAGAAAGCCCAAACGGAATAACTCAAACTGTGACCAAAGCAACATCACAGACCTGGGAATGGAAACTTTTGAAACTCGGCCCCAGCAAGAAGCCTGTGTGAAGGCAGCAGCTCCTTGAAAAGGTGTTAAATCGGTGAAGGGCAGAGATTGTCAATCCATTAAACAGTGAGTTACAATAGTCAAGTGCAGAGATCACAGAAGCAAGGTTTAATGTACACATATCTATACGGGGCCCTTTGATGCTTTCAAATACCTCCTCGTCATCTGAAAATCAGTCAGCAGGCATCGCCTACATATTTCACAGCAGTCTACCCGTCTGGGTGTTTTGGCTTGGCAGCAGAAAGCTCTCTGAAAGGATGCTAAGGTACTTCAATGCATTCTTGCCATGTATCCAGTTTGTATATTCCAGCAGTGTCTAATTTTCGACTAATTTGGGAATAGTTGATTCACTTGGAAGTGTGCAAAAGAGCAATTAATGTGGCGAAGGCACTTTCTGCAATCCCAAATGGGTCTTACAATGCACACAGCACAAACTTTGAAATAAAGAAGCGGAGAAGGAAATTTATTCACAGATCACGACTGTTTTCAGCAACTAGCCCGGTCAAAAGGGCCAAATGTTTGAACTATCTGACTTATGCCCAAATAGTTGTGTAATCTTTCAGGGACAGAGCTTTCTGTGAATTATAAATAATTTAGAAATCATTCATTAAGACTGTAAATTATAGACACTGCAGGCAAATTATCTCTTTTAAAAAAGGAATAAGGCCTGCAAATTAGACTTTCTTTAGAAGTTTTGGGTTTTTTTGTTTTTGTTTTTGTTTTTAATTCTCTCTGACCCTGAGTAAAATCCCAGTATCCCAAAGGCCTGATTTATAACCCAGGGATGCTCAGGACTAAGTCAAAGATGAAAATGAGGTTGATAGTATTGCCCGATGAAGTAATGGTTAGGAAGCCAAGACTGTGGTTTTTATTGTTCTTTCCACCAAAGTTTTACTCCTTTGTCTATGTTTCCCATTCTCTATTTTTAAAGGAGGGCCAAATATCCCTGCAACCTAAGGGAAGCTGTGAAAAATTATGGGATGAGAGATTAATGGATTGAAATCTTCCCAGCTCCTTTGCATAAAGTAAAAATATAATCCTAGTTTTAATGAGAAAGTGTTGATTTATCTATTAGTCAATCGAGGGCACACAAAACTTCACCAAGCTTGATGGGATTAGCCTTCATTTAATTCAGAAACTGAAGGTAGGGGGAAAGGCTATCAATACTCTTAGGAGAAACTTAGAACAGGAACAAGCTGGTAAGTATACTCATTTCTTGAGAGAGGAAATAAAACCTTTGTTCTGGGAAGATCCAAGAACCTCTAAAACATGTAGGTGTTGTGCATTACAACTTGACAATTTAGGGTCAAAGTTTACAGTTGGAAACTCAACTAGAGCCCTCAAGATCATCTAATACAGAACTTCTTATTTATTTTTGCGTAATGGGCCCACTTGATAATTTGGTGAAACCCTGTGGCTCTGTTCTCAGAATATTGGTTTCAAATCCATAAAATAAAGATGCATAAGAAACTATTGTTCATGAAATACAGTTTATATATATATATATATAAAGTTCACTGGTCTCAGGTTAATAACCCTTTGTCTAGACCAATATCTTCCCCAATATTACAAATAAGGAAACAGTTAAGCGGCTTGCCTAAGTTCTCACAGGTAAATCATAGAACTAGGATTCAAATTCAAGTCCCCATATTTAATATCCTAATGATGGTTCATACCTGCAAACTAAGTTACTGGTGAGGGGGAGACTGGTAAATGTCTTTAGCTCCAGATTCCTGAGACGACATGGGCACTAAGTTTCACATTAATATAATGAATGTTTCCTCTTCCTTTACCCCTAGCAGAGGATCAATGATTGCCCAAGAAAGGGGAGATTTGGCCCAAGTCAGAAATATGCCAGTCAGAATAGGCTCTGCATTTCTAGCCCAGGCAATACAGGAGAGAGGAGATTCAGCCTAAATGAACAAATCAAATCCTGTGCACACCAAGCTGCTTATTTTGTTGTTTTATTTTTTAAATCTCTGATAGAGAAAATCAATTTGAAAAGCAGAATTTTAAATATAGGAAAGAGAAGTATTGCATTGTTCTAGCTTGATACACTCACACATTGAATGCCAACACAGGAAAAAAAAAAGAAAAGAAAGGTGTTTAATCTATCATGGCAGTTCTTTTCTATTGAGAGTTCCTTCCCTCATTTAATACCCAATAAAAATCTCATTTGATTCCATTTTGGAGTCTAAGTGCTATATGATCTCAAAGCCTACCTTTAGGTTACAGCATTCCTTTTCCAAATGAAGTCACTCAGTACTGAATCACGCAGATCCAGGGAAGAGAAAATCCTGCCTTGTTTTAATATCAGCTCAAGGCTCTCTTTTCCTCATTTTTAAAAAAAGCTTCTCAAAGAGAATCAAATCATTACATGCCCTGATGCCATCTCAAACTAAATGATGAACACATTTTTTTTTAAGATCCTTTTTTTATGGTTTCCCAAATGACAAGGTATTTTAAGTAAAACATGATAAAAGGGGTATGGTCATAAAGTTATGTCTATGGAAATAAAGGTATTTTATGACAGGAAGAGTGTCAAAGCGGAGCTTTATCAATGAGTGGAATTTCCTGTAAGTAAAAAAGATAAATGAATTAGTAACTCAGAGTAATTTTTTAAAAAATACATATTCAGATAAGAGCTCTGATAAGTTTGATCCCTTTTAGCCAATGAAGTATGATCTGTAATTAGGTTTCTACTCAGACAGTAAGAAGCATGAAGTACATTTCTGAATCTAGTTGACCTTTTCAGCTCGAGAAGCCAAATGATTTCCATTCCATGCTCTTTAATTCTGGAAGAATTTCTAATTTGTTGCCACAGAAGGAAAAAAAAAAAAAAAAGGAAAGGAAAGGAAAGAAAAAAAATCCTCACCCCAAACAGAAAAACAAAGTTTCAACAGTCCTTTCCACATTAATAAAATAATAACATTTTAGAGCTGGAAGGTACCTTAGGGATCATGTCAAACAGCCCTCTTATTTTAAAAATGAAGAATCTGAAATCCTGAGAGATTAAGAAACTAGCCCTAGGTCATGCAGCCAGTTACTAGCATAACTGAGATTAGAACCCACATCTCCCGATTCCTAGTCCAGAGGTCTCTCTCTCTCATACCCCCTTTCCTCAGCTACTTTCTCCTTGGTCTGGTGGGTTTTTATTTCCTGCTGTTCCCATTTTTGCTGCAGGGAGCGATCCTCATTTGAATCCAACACTGGGCCTGCATTTGGGAACCTTTCACAGGCCGACATCTACCCTCTTGCCTTTCTTAATTTCTTTTGGAAATTCTCTATTCTCTCACCTTATTAATGTTAAAACAAAACGGGTTCTTTCATTGCCACAGGCAGCAAGAAAGTGAACTTCTAGATGGAAGAAAGTGTCTTCCCTAGTGAGAGCAACTAAATTAGTTCTGAGGTGCTTTCACTCACTGTAACTGTAATGAGAGACACCAGTTCCTCTTCATTAATAAGATGCCAATCACGAAGGGAGAAGCCACAAGGACCTTTTTTGGGGAGGGGGTGGGGTGGGAGAGGGGGTACTATAGAAGGGATTTGTTATTGGTGCTGTGGTAAGAAAGCTTTTAAGCAGAAAATGTCTTTTAGGAAGCCGAAGAACATGAGTGGATAGTCTAGAATTGAAAGGGGGGATGGACCAGTGGGCAAGTGGTAGGGCTCTCAGCTAGGTAAATCAGGGTGTATGGGGAACAAAATTGGGGGAAAAAAAGGAGCATTTGGGACCTGCATTCTGGCCCCCTCTCCCACATCCCATGCCCATCCAACTCTTCATACAATTGGAACAGAGGCAGGTGGTCCCAGGGAAGGCATCAGAAACCCAATGGGACCCTCCAATTCTCTGGGCATTGGTAAGTGTTTAATATGGTTTCCTAAACTTTGAAAAACAATCACCCCACTCCCCTAAGCAGGTCTAAAAAACACAGGACAGGATTTGAGGCTTAGGGAACCTGGTCTTTGTATGAAGGGCATTTTATTGGTAGGAAACACCTTTCAAACTTGTCATGGGAAACCAGGATTAACCCTGAGTGCTTAAAATAACGGAGTTGTTGTTGCTGCTGCGGGGAGGAAAGCAGCATGAGGTGAGGTGGGCTTGAGGGAGGAATAACCTGTCATTTGACTTAGTCTTCTTGATAAGATTATTCAGCTAGGCAGCCAGCCACAGGACTGTGTGGTTCTCCCATCTCTGTTACTATCTTTGCCTGTCATCCACCCAAGATGGTGTTAACAGCTGCCATAGGGAAAAAACTGGAAAAAAATCTGTACTGTTTTCCCGATTTCAATTCACAAAGACCTGGAGTCTGTGTCTAACACTGGCAGAATTCTGTGCATTTTGGAAATGACTACACCTATTCAGGAGCCAGTATATTTTTTTTCCAGCTGTTTCTTCCCTCCTCTCCTCCCCTCTCTTTTTAAGTGAAAATATGCCTGGGTGAATGTTAAAAGGCTTTTCAGCCCTGGAAACAGAGAATAACAACTTAATAAAATGTCTGAGCTTACAATTAGGTATTCCTGTGTCCTTCAAGAATCAGGTAGCAGAAGTTCTAATTGGCAAAACAGCATCTTGAATGTCATTTTCTAAACTCATTAGACCATGTCTAACAGAGAAGGAGAAGAAGCCGCAGCAGTGGGTTACAATGCATTCATATTGTCCCTCTTGGAGATGTCATCTTGAGTTAGCAGGCGGGGAGTGGGTCCTGAAATTGCAGCGGCCACAGAATAAAGCACGGAACCACAATAGAGAGCATCTGGGGAAAATGGCATTCATTAAGCACATTTGATTTGTGCTCCTTCATACACAACCGATACCTTTTAGCTATCATAACTATATATACAAATGAGTACTAGAGATGTAGCTAGTGGGAGCATTCATGAGGGAAGAGGAAAATATTCCTTTTTCTTCTTTCTTCATATCTGTTTTCTGCAAATTTCTTTAAAAATCATTACAATGAGTCAGGTACAGAATTATAAAGGAAGTGATACATCATATTTTTACTTCTTGTCTTTAATAATCTTGATGGACAGATGTTTCGAGACCAGGGTCAGCCATTTAAACTACTGACAGCACATCTGTCTCAAATTATTCAAATCACGTACAATGGTCTCTGTGTTTGATGGCATTTGGGTTTGCAACTGTCAAAATTTAAGTTAGGAAACCCTAGAACTTCTAAATAAACTGAGGCCAGATTTCTCTGTTGCTGCCTCCTGGCGATGTTGATATAAAGCCTGGAGTCACCAAGCTGAACAGAGTCTTGATTTTGGAAAATCTGATGAGAGCTACCTTAGAATTCCATCCCTTTGGTTTTTGGATTCCAGTATGCGGAACCATTGGAGAAAATAAGCGTGCATAAAGCCAAGTACACTTTAGTTGGGAAGTTTTGTTGCGGCTATAAACTTAGTTTCCTATTTTTTCAAGCACTTGATTGAAAAAATTTGAAAAGCTTTATCTATAATTTTTTTCCCCTCAAGTTGTAAACACCTGTGTTTTTAGGGGAAAATTCTTGCAGGTGTTTCTGAATCATTTGTTTTTCAAAACTGCCCAAGAATTCTTTACTATCTAAAGCAGTGGTTCTCAACGTCTGGTCCAGAGCATCCTGAGAATCTCTGAAATCCTTTCAGAGAGTCTACAAATTCATAATTAGTTTTTATTTTTAATGTGATCAATATCTATAAATATAAACCACATAAACCAAAACTCTTTGGACAGATCCTCGATCATTTTTAATAGGATAGAGATATTGAGAACAAAAGTTTGAGGACGACTGATGAATTCCTGCTCCCCCCACCCCCTTCCCTTAGGATCAACCACAATAGTTTCTGCATAGCCAGTGATGTAAATTTAGTCGTGCTTCATGAAGAAGGTAAGGAGAATGTGAGCTTTCTGAGGGCAAGGATCAACTATATCACTTTTGTATGTGTAGTACCATACCCTCAATGGCATTTAGGAGATGATTAATAAATATTTGATGGTTGGTGGGTTGATTGGTTGCTTAACCTTTTGAGTTTAGAAGTATTTGAGTATTTTGTTTACAAATTTAATCTTCTACTGATATGTAAACTCACCAGATTATATATAGACCAAATATTGTTTTCTTTTCTTTTTTTTTTTTTTTCTCTTGTAATTGTTAGCTCTTTCAACATTCAATTCAGGTGCCATTTCTTAAATGACACTTTTCAAGATTCCCAGTTGTCAGTGTTCTTCTCTGACCTTCCTGAAATTACTTTGTATTTACTTGGATATATTTTTGTCCCCTCAATAGAACATTTTTTCTTGGTATCCTCAGTGTGTAGCCCAGTGCCCATCACTTAACTGAAGCCTTGTTTGTTTAAATTAATCAAAGATAGCTGAATTGTTCAACTACAGTTGAACCATAGTGCAATGGGAAAAATGCTAGATGCAAAATTAGAAGAAACTTAGGTATGAATAGTGCCGGGGACACTTGGTTGTCAGGTGACATTATTTAATGTCTCAGAGCCTGTCTCTTCATCTGAAAAAAAAAAAAAACAAAAAGCTAATAATAAGACATGTCTTGGCTATCTCAAAGAGCTGTATAAAATTCAAATGAGATAATGTTTACAAAGTGTTTTATAAACCTTGAAGCAATATATAAATCTCAGTTATTGTTAGAAATATCAATTTTGTGTCTGTATACACAAGCGTTATGTATCTAAGAAAAATTCTACTCAGAGACATCTTACAGAAAAAAAAATAGCATCTTACAGAAAAAAAAAATAGCAGCATTGCAACTCAGCTAATGCATGCATACTACATTTATTAGGGTCAATTTATTGGCTTTCCTCCACCACAACCAAAAGTCTGGAAGCATGAGGATGCCTAACATGGATTAGTTGTGAAGCATAGGAAAAACTGAAAACCCAAAATAATCTCAACTCAGAACAATCTATGAATGGGCTTTTCGACATAATTATAGTAAAACAATTAGGATTTATAAGGAATATATTAATATATTTGTTGGAGAACACTAAAATACCTTCTTAATTGTTAAATCAGGTTATCAGCAAGCATTTATTAAATGCATGTTATATGCCAACACTGTGCTATGACAGTCTAGATAAAAGGACAAGAGTAGGAAAAGTGCCTGACCATAAGGAACTTACATTCTACCAGGGAAAACCAAACATACAAGTATAAACAAAACAGACACAAGATTGTTTGAGGTCATTAGCACCTGGAAGAATCAGGAAAGGCCCTATTTAGAACATGATGCTCAAATTGAAGCTAGAAAAAAGGTATGATTTTCTAAGGTAAGGAGGCAGTCATTACATTCCAGATAAGGGACAGAGTTTAGGAGGACAGCTTGTGCAAAGTCATGGAGACCAGAACTAGTGGCCATGGACAGAATAAGGGTTAAATATTTTTAGTTTTCACTTTTAAAATTTGGATAATATCTGGAAATAAGGAATAAGAAATTGGAAAACTACAACAAGCCAAAATAGACTGATTTTCTTGAGCATTCTGATTATTAACCACCAACACACTAACTTCTCTGCTGCCCATAAAAGGCTGGAGTTGTTGCCAAACTTCAGAGTCTATTTGTGACAATGCAGCTTGGATGTGTTCCCTCCCTCTCTTTGGACCAGTTTTTTCCAATAAAAATTTACTTTTTCACTCCCTACTGGTAAGACAGTGTTCCTCATGTGAGCAAGTATGGTACATGGGAAAGAACATTCAATTCAGAGGCAGAGGACCCGAGTCTCAATCCTCACTTGGCCAATGATTAGCTGTGTGATCTGGGGTAATTTATTTATACTCTTTAGCCTCTGATTTCCTTATTTATAAAATGAAGGAATTGGCAAGATGATCTCTTGGGTCTCTTACAAATTTTAATCTGTGATCCTGGTCAGCCATCACCATCCCCCTAACCCCATCCCCCATCACAGCTCATTATTCCCTCTCACTGTCTTCTTGATTTGTCCTATTGTCACATTTCAGTTGTATCTGATTCTTCATGACTCTATTTGGAGTTTTCTTACTGCAGTGGTTTGCCATTTCCTGCTCTAGTTCATTTTACAGATGGAGAAACTGAGGCAGGGTTAAGTGACTTGTCCAGGGTCACATATCTAGTGTCTGAGGCCAGATTTGAATTCAGGAAAATGTGTCTTCCTGTTTCTAGGTCCTGCTTTCTATCCACTATGACAGGTAACTACCCCCTCTGCTCCGTATAGTACTTCTCAGTTAACCAAAATATTTATTTAAGTACCTCTCAGTTAATTAAAATATTTATTTAAGCAGATTTTCCTGACTGTTTTTTATGTATCTTATATTCTGACTACTTTACTAAGTAAAATAGTCTTTTTTTCTAGGACTTTACATGCTGTCTGGCACATAGTAGGTATTTCAGAAATACCCATTCACAACTTGATCTTTTTATCCCTGGATCATTCTTGTGCCATCTAATTAGAAACTGAACCCACATATTTCAAAGAACTTCCTTTTATAGGTTAAAAGTAGCCTTGATTCTGACTCACTACATATTATGTTTATATTACGATGCTATTAACAGGCAGAATATTTTGTAAATATTCCTCTGGAATTGCTCTCATAGATTATTTATTATCAGGGTCCCTCAAATAAAGGTAATTATGGAATGGGGAAGCTTCAATCCAACCATTAAGTTTTGCCCCCCCAAAAAAGCACTTAACATGTAACATTGTGTCTAACAATGTAGTAACAAAAGTCATAACTAAAAGTGACAGTTAATTAATTATTCCAGTGAATAAACCAAGGGAACCCTTCCTTTGTCTTTTCCATCAGTGTTGCCCTTCTTACCTGGTACTTTTAAGTTGAAATCTAAATGAATTAAGGCATTGAAGGCTATGTTTTTCAGCATTCACCTTAGCACCACCTCTGCCCACCTTAATTAACTTTAAATCTATCTGGCTTGAAAAATCATTTTATTCTTCCAGTAAAAGCTTCAGTATTTTTAGGGAAGAGACTCAGAGAATGCATTCTTATGAATCAGTTTGAAACAAAATTTGAAGCAAGCATACAAATTAAACTTCCCTTGAAATACTCAGGGGCTTCAAATTTGAAACCAAAAAAGCCAAGTCTGAGATTCTGCATACAAAGCAGTTTTAAAAGATTGAGGTATCGAGATCCTTGGCCAAATCCAAAATACTCCCAGACTCTGAGCTCTATGACATTTGCCCAAAAGAACAAAACCAAACAAAATCAGCAGTTCTATTGTGCCCTCTCATAATTCATCGTAAACAAAAGATGAAGATGTGGGTATACTTTTGCAGCACTGTGAGTATTTTCCTTTCTATCCTATTTAATTTTTTTAACTGACAAGTTGGTGTGGTGGATTTTTAAAGGAATGGGCCTATGCAGCAGGCAGCATTTTTTATTCAATTCATTCATTATTAATATACCTACTATGTTTAAAACACTACATGAGGTTTTGGGGACAGGAAGACAAAGGCAAAATTATTCCTACCCTCAAGAAGTTTACAGTGTACTTGGGGAATTCACATGAGTATGTATGTATGTATATATGTGTATATATGTAGACATATACACATGTGTATATCTTGATATATTAACATATTTAAATGATGATAATGTGTCATTTTTTGTATTTATGTATGTGTATCATATATAAAATGCAAAACAGCATTTCAAGAGGGAAACATTCTGATGATGGGCTGAGGGGATCAAGAAGGGCCTCTTAGAGAAGGTGGCACTTGAAACTGTACTTTGAAAGAAGCAAAAAAATTGTATAAATTAGACATGAAGAGGGTCTTCATTTCCAAACATGGAATGCAAAGGTGGGAAATGGAATCTTAGGTATTCACAAACCAATTTGGCATTTTATACATTTGGCAATTTCTACATTCAGGGAACCAATGGACATTCGTGACTTTAAGGCATACCCTGAAGTAGTTAATCAGGGAGGAGAGACGATGTCAGATTACATTATGGGAAGACTACTCTACATTTTTGGTCAAATCTGAGACGGCTCGTCTTTCAGGTCTGGAAATGCGGTTGCATGAAAATGTGATCCTAAAAGCGAAATGCCAATATTTAATCCTTTAAACTACTCAGCTTCCTCATTATACTCTTGTGGGAATTGTGGTTGCTACTGACTCAAAGGTCTTTTTTTTCTTTCTTTCTTAGTGATATATTAATTGCTACAGTGGTGGCAACTGGTATTCACCTCAGGCTGGGTTTGAGTCAAGGGTCTTGTAGTGGGAACACTAATTAATCTGAGGATAAAATGCTGCAACAGAAACTTTTTGAGCGTGCGATGTGAAATGCTGCATGTATTTATTTGTAATTCCATGTTTGCCCTCAAACAAAATCTGGGCAAGCCACTAGCAGGTGGGAGCTCCCTCACTGAGAAGCCTCCTGCTCTCCCTCGCCTCTCTCTGTAAATATACATCTTAGCAGAATACATTAGACAGCACCTTAGGCCACCAAACCGACTTACTCTATCGATTAGACTTTCCTGGTCCTTCCCCTGTTATTTAATTGGCATCTCAGTCAATTGATCTAATTTGAATGTTGTAACTATTGAATGGAGAGGTAGACTTTAGGCTATAACCTTGACATAACTAAGAGTGCAGCTAGGTGGAGCAATGGATAGAGCACTGAGCTTGGAATTGGGAAGACTCATGTTCGTGAGTTCAAATCTGTCTTCAGATACTTGCTGACTGTGTGACCCTGAGCATGTAATTTAGCCCAATTTGCCTCAGTTTCCTTATCCATAAAATTGGCAAGTTCCTCTAGTATTTCTGCAAAGAAAACCTCAAATGGGATCATGAAAATTTGGATATAATCAAACAGTAATGTCTGAAAAATGGCCACAAGCAAATCATTTAATCTCTAGCCATCAGTTCACATCTGTAAAATGCAAGATTGAACTAGATACTGGCCAATATATCTATGAAATAATAGAATTAAACATGGAAAAATGTTTTAAATTCCATTCAGGTACATATTATTAGACTGTGTGTGTACACACATACATATACATATGTACACATATATGTCTATACACACATGTATGTATATGCACATATACACATGTATATGTGTATATATATATATATATATATATATATATATATATGAATTTCTGTACTTGCAGTCCTATAACTTCAGTTTAAGTCCTAGCACTGCTATTTATTAATTTTGTAGCTATGGGCATTTTGTGATAGTTGATAATGGTATCCTAGTACATTGGAAAATCAGAGCCAGAGGGCTAGAAGTTCAAAACTTACCCCTAACATTTCTTATCAGACTATTTTTAGGCAAATCCCTATGTTAGTTTCTTAATCTGTAAAATGAGGGCTTTGGACAATAATTTACATAGTTCTTTCTAGGTCTAAGTCTATTATCTTATGATTTCCTCTGCCATGAAAAGAGGTTTATAACACATTTGTTGGGATAATTAAATGAGATGTCTTTAAAATGTTTTGTAGATGGCAAGTTTTATACAAATTTCAGATAGTAATAATAACAAACTTGTCTCTGCTGTTAGAATTCAATTTATTAAACATGTATTGTGTGTCTACTATGTATAAATGCACTAGTCATATACAGATGATAAAATAGTCTTTGTGCACAAAAAGATACAAGTCAATAGGAGCATATTTCAAGCTAATATAGGTACAAATAAAAATGATAAGACCAAGAGAAAGATCTGAAGTGCTCTAGAACAGTGGTATCAAACAAATAGAAACAGAGGCCACTAAACTATACATAAGGATCCCTGCAGTCCACATATTAACTTAGAAAACCACATAAGTTCTTGTTACTTTTTTTTTTTTAAGTAAATGCTCCAATATATTAAATTAAATAGGAGCAAATTTTAATCTAGTTCAAACCACACTTAGGAAATGTTGTAGGCCATGTTTTGACATCTCTGCCCTAGACAGTGGGCAGAAGACAGAATTGTCTCAGCTAGGGGAATCCAGGAATCCCCTTCATGAAGAGAGCAGCCCCTAAGCTGTGTCTTGAAAGAAAAGGATTTCAACAAGCAGAGAAATGAGGAGGGAGTATTTCATGGAAATAGGAGATGACCTGGAAAAATGTAGAGATAGGAAAATGCTGACTGAAACTGGATAGTTTGGTTAAAAGATAGAGTGCATGAAGAATACTCTGAAATAAGAGTAGAAAGTCAGGTTGGAGCCTTATTGTGAAGGCCCTGAGATGCTCCACTACACAGTCTGTATTTTATCCTATGGGCACTAAGGAACCTCTGAACATTTTGAGCAATGGAATGACACAGTCAAGCCTGTGCCTTAGATTATATTACAATAGAATAGGTGAAAGGAGATAAGCCTGCATAAGCCTCCACTAGAGTAGCAATAATAGGAGGATAAGGAAGGGGACAGACACTGGGGTTATAGAAGAGACAGATTTGGTAGTTTGATCCTTTCGATTGTGAGCTACTTGAGAACAGGGATCTTTTTGCCTCTTCTTGCACAGCTTAGCATAGAGACTGGTACATAGTAAGGGCTTATTAAATGGTTATTGACTGAGTGAATTTATTAATTGAATTAACTGGATTTGACCTAACAAAGTGAGTGGAAGTGGAAGACAGCTTTATAAGAAAGGAGATTCCAGATTTGTTTGTAAAACCTTCTTTTAAGTGTACTAAAGTCATAAAGTTCAGGTGAGCCCACTTGGCCCCTCCAGGCTGTGAGGAACCCTAAGAAACTGAGTGAAGCCTTTGCTTCCCTCTCTGATGAGGAAGATGTTTGGGAAGTTCCCACTGCCCCATTGTCTTTTGAAACAGTGAAGTTGGGAGTATTGGAACAAATAGTAGTAAATGAACAGGATGTTCTAGAATGGGCAGACTAGATGTAAATAAATCACTGGAACACATGGCTTCTGCCCAAGTCTTGAGGGAACTCAAGGGTGAAATTGTGGAACTGTTGGCCAAAATGTGTAACTTCTTACAAAAGACTACTGTGCGAGAGAACTGGAGGACTGCCACTCTGACTCCTATCCATAAGAAAGGAAGTGCACACTGGTATGTCTCCCATCCATACCCACTGAGCTAGTAGGAACTAAGAAAAAGATTGTCTTCCTGAATTGTTAGTCACATAGGATCATTGATTTAGAGTTGAAAGAGACCTTGTTGTTGTTCAGTCGTGTCTGACGCGTGACCCCATTTGGGGTTTTCTTGGCAGAGATACTAAACCTGGTTTGCCAGTTCCTTCTCCAGATCGTTTTATAGCTGAGGAAACTGAGGCAAACACAGATAAGTGACTGGCCCAGGATCATACAGCTAATAAGTGTTCGAGAGCATATTTGAACCCAGGCCTTCTGACTCCAGGCCTAGTGCTCTATCCACTGTGCCATCTGTTGTAACTGTTGTTCGTCATTTTTTAAAGAGGATCAATGACATCACAGTATTGGGGTCAGGGTAAGTGTGCTTGATTCTGGTTGATTAGTCCAATACTGTACCACTTAATTGACCTAGAAGAGAATTTAGAGGTGCTCTGGCCAACCCTCTCATTTTACAGATGAGGAAGCTTACCAAAGTAGTAGGGGTGACAGTGAGGATTCAAACTGAGCTCCTTTTTCACCAAATTCAACATTTTCTACTATTCCACAAAACATCAAAATGGTTTTTATAAAGAATGAGTATTCAATCTCTATTTGTCAAGCAAATCATTATACTACATACTCTGTCCATGTGAACAGTGGGATAGTTTGAGAAAGAAGTAAGAAAGTAAGTCATGGTATCTGCCCTTTCAGGCTTAAAACCAATTGGTAGGAGAGACTTACACGAACTGATGCTGAGTGAAATGAGCAGGACCAGGAGATCATTATATACTTCAACAATGATACTATATGATGATCAATTCTGATGAACCTGGCCATCTTCAGTAATGAGATGAATCAAATCAGTTCTAATGGAGCAGTAATGAACTGAACCAGCTACACCCATTGAAAGAACTCTGGGAGATGACTAAGAACCATTACATTGAATTCCCAATCCCTCTATTTTTGTCCACCTTCACTTTTTATTTCCTTCACAGGCTAATTGTACAGTATTTCAGAGTCCGATTCTTTTTATACAGCAAAATAATGGTTTGGACATGTATACGTATATTGTATTTAACTTATACTTTAACATATTTAACATGTATTGGTCAACCTGCCATGGGGATTGGGGGAAGGAGGGGAAAAATTGGAACAAGAGGTTTGGCAATTGCCAATGCTGTAAAATTACCCATGCATATAACTTGTAAATAAAAAAGTTATTAAAATAAAAAAAAATTGGTAGAGATAAAATAGGTATCAAGAAACTATTGGTATTAAAGAAAAGAGGCTTCTGTGGCAGCAAGTAGCTTTAGGGAGTCATTGAAAATGTTGTAGTCTCTCAAAAAGTGATTCTTTCTCATCTCCAATTCTGGATGAGATGTGTGCTGGTGGAGTAATTCAGTGGACTGCTCCCCTAATCTTTCAGTGATGCTATGTGACCAGGAGGCATTAAATACCGTGTTCTCAGAAGACGTGATTTCAGATGATCCAAAGGATAATGGAGACCGGTGGTGGTTCTAAGTAGTCTGATGCATTTTATAAACAATAGCGCAGTCAAGAAGAAACAGCTAAGACTATATATCAAAGACTGGTTGAAAAGGAAAATGGGTTAGTCATGTATTAAAAGAGGATGATAGGTGAACAATCATCTGTCTTTTTTATTTTATAAGAACCAGAGGAAGGCCTTCAATTCATTGGGTATCTTCAGGAGGAGATTTGTGGATGCCCGTGGACAAAACTCCCAAGGGATGAGAGGGCTTAAGCAAGGTGATATCTTTACCCCTCCAGGGAGTGCCCCACACCAGTGAAATGACAGATTCAGTACCATATCAAAGTATTGAAAATATGTACAATAATACTTTATTAATCAGTAGGGTAAATGTCTCGTGACTGGCGTACTCCCTAAGTTAGAAAGGTGAGATATTATTTCCAGTAGCTGTGGTGAGAAGCTTCTTAGGGAAAGTGAGATTCAAGCTGAACCTTGAAGGGAAATAAATGGTTAAATGAAGGTTAATAATAAATATAAAATTTAATATTAATAATAAATAAAAACAAATAGAAGACTAAATGAAGGAATTCAGGAGGTCAAAAGAATGAAACAGCATAAGCTATTTCCAGACAAAAAAAAGCATGAACCCATGTTTGAAGAATGATTAGTGGACCATGCAGTTGAACTTGAGTGTTTGTTAATTAAGCACATGGATAAGAACAGCCTAGTTAACAAATATTTATTCTGACTCCAAAATTAAATCTTTACATGAGATCTTCCCGTTTGGCATTTAAAAGGCTTCATAATCCAGCTCTAAAACATGTCTTCCAGATTAATTTCATATTACTTGTCTTCACAAAGTGTATTCCAGCCACTAGGGATATATATTCTCTAATATAACATTCAATCCCCGACTTCCATGCATAACATTTCATTTATTTCCTGCCTCCATTCTTTTGTACAGGCTGACTTTTCATGCCTGCAATATGCTCTCCCATCCAAGCTTTCTTCATGGTTTAGCTTAAGATAATGGAAGAGGGAAGAAAGGTATTTTAAGAAATGGCAGTGTTGTTGTTGTTTTTTTTAAAGGCATATCAATAGAATAACAACAAAAAAAGAGATAAATTTAGGGTAAATAGAAGAAAATCTTACTTTATGCAATGGCTACTTGCTGTTCCCAAAGTTTGTATAAGGCCAAATCTATAAATAGATTCAGGAGAATTAGATAAATAAATGGTGACAGATCTATCAGTTGTTAAGGAAAGCAGGGATGTTATGAGGAAAATCATGATCTTTCAGAAAATGTCAAGGATAGAATTCTGAGTTAGATGAACTATTAGTCTGATGCAATATGGCCTTTCTCAGAACAATGTAAGCCTTTTGAGAACAGACTTTCCTTCCCACCCAAATCCTTTTTCTGTCCTAGTGCATAGACAGTGCTTTGCAGAGAGTAGGTCTTAATACATTTTTAAATTGAATTTGTTTTAGGCATGTTGTCACAGTGTATCATCAACATAGTTAAATGAGGCTAGCTGAGGGATCCTGGACAGTGTGTAGTGCTTAGATGCAGGAATACCTGGATTTGAGTCTTGCTTCAGAAATTTAACTCTGGGATCATGACTTAGTCACTGAGGTAACTCTCTCAGCCTCAGTTTTCTTATCTGTAAAATAGGAATAACAATAGCATCTATTCACAGGGTTTTTATGAAGCCCAAATAAGGTAATGTGTATAAATTGTTTTATGAACTTGTATACTTTATAAACAATAATTGTTGCTATTCTTGAATGCCCTCAACATGCCTTTGCATGTTGATTTGCTTAGTTTGATTTATTTTTTCAAAATAAATCTTATTAATATATTACATTTCCTACTATGTCTCTTTCTCCCAGTGAACCAGTCCTTAGAATAAAAAAAAATTTTTTTAATAAGAAGTGAAAGAAAACAGTATACCAAAATTAACCAAAACATCAAAATGGACATTGACAGCATTCTGTACCTATATTATTCCCTACCTCTGCAAATAATGAAGGGAGAGATATATCTACTCATACCTCTTCTTTAGTACCAAGTTTGGTCATTATTTCATCACATTCTGCTTTCCTTACACTGATTTGAACTTCTGCTTTTCTCTTCTTTATGAAACACTGGTACTCATAATTGACTATCATCCTTTTTTATAAGATTTTACAAGTGAGTTTCTGTTCTAACCTGGTATTACCTTTGACTGTCATCTCTCTCCATCTGGCAGGTAAGTCAGATATTTGTCACTTAAGTTCTTTGGGCTCTTGTGCTCTCTTTGTTATATCAATTAATTAACATTGTTTAAAATTCTGGACAAAATTATTAATCAATATAATTTCTTTTGTCCATTCCCCATTTTAAATTTTTGATTGCTTGCTTCAATAGTTCAGGTTAAGTTATTTGAATTTCATGCCATATCTTTTTTCTCATTATTCCTCTTGATTTTTACTTATTCTAATCTTTTGTGAATTAGTGGTCTGACTATCTTTTATTTTGTCAGAAAATAATGCTTTATTCTTTATGTCCAGTGCTTCCTTATAATTTTTTTCTTTTTTTTAATGAATATTAATAATCTAGAGCTGAGGCTTCTGTGAAATCTCTCATTAGTCCAACTTATTCTTCTTCTGAATCATCCTTTCCCAAATACTACCCCCCCATTCTCACCTGTTCCCATCCATGCATTGAGGTCATCAGATCTCAAAGCATAAGTTAATTTAATTTGGAGGGTCGTCATAGAATTCCTCTAACACTTTATTCTTAGTTGTCATTTTTAGTGTGTAAACTACAAATATTTTCATGGTGTTCTTTTTGCAAATATTTATAAGTACTATAATTTATGATGACCAAATAGGTTTAGGACTAAACCTATGATTTCATTGACAGTTAGATACCAATAGGATGACACTGTCTCTGCAACTTAACAGCCTAAGAGAGTTACGTGGGATTCTTTGAGGATCAAATATCCCATGAAATAATGTTTCTTGAATCTTTGGAGTATGCAGTAAAACTCATTCAACCACTACCTTTCTTTGATTCTCCAAATAAAAGCTTTCTTTCTTTTTAGCTGCAACATTTTTTTTTCTGATGTCATTTAAAGCTAGAACAACAAGACTGTTATAATTCAAATCCTATAATAATATCTGTATTGGTTGTCATTGGACAAGGGATCTTAGTTCATGGTGCCAAAAGTCAAATCAGTACTGTTTCTTTTTGCTTTAGAAAAGTAGCAAGAAAGAGGGCCAAATATCATATGGTTTTTAGACTGTCAAATTTTAATTTGATTTTTTTTTTCATGGACCATAGCCAAAGGGGGAAAAAAAATCCTTACCACAAGACCAACCTCTCTTTCATTAGCTAGTTTGATCTTCAAAAAAGACTTAAGTCTGTTGCAAGTCATATGTGAAGCTTTTTCAGAGTGACAGAAATGTGCCAGAGTTTACAATCCATTGTCAAAGGAATGAGACCTTAGAGTAACTTCCATGCCACAGTGAAGCACTGGTGTAGGACTTTTTGGACAGCTTTCATTTTCATCTTTGGATGAAGTCCAAAAATAAAAATGAAAGGTGTCTTCCAAACTGAAGAAAAATGGGCAAGCTTTGAAAAATTATGTTTTTTTTTCTTCAAGGTTACATCATTTAGATTCTTATATCATAGTCCCAAATATAATTCAAGAGGAAGTAGATTTTTGTGTAAAAAAAACAAAAACAAAAACAAAAAAAACTAATGCAGAACAAGATTAAAAGAGAAGCAGAAAACTGGAAAAACAATTTACATCCAAGGGTCCTATAAAGGCCTTATTTCTAAAACATATAGAGAATTGACTCAAATTTATAACAATACAAGCCATTCTCCATCTGATAAATGATCAAAGAATATGAACAATTTTCAGATGACGAAATTAAGACCATTTTAGTCATATGAAAAAATGTTCTACATCAGAGAAATGAAAAGTAAAACTACTATGAGGTACCACTATACACCTCTCAGATTGGCTAAGATGACAAGAGAAGATAATGATTAATATTAGAGAAGATGTGGGAAAACTGGGACACTAATACATTGTTGATAGAGTTGTGAACTAATCCAGTCATTTTGGAGATTAATATATGGAACTATGCCCAAAGGACTATTGAACTGTGCATACCCTTTGATCCTGCAATGTCTCTACTGGGCCTGCATCCCAAAGAGATCATAAAAAAGGGAAAGGGACTTATATGTGCAAAAAATATTTGTGACAGTCCTTTTTGTAGTAGCTAGAAACTAGAAACTGAGTGGACTCCCATCAGTTGGAGAATGGCTGAATAAATTGTGGTATATGAATATTATGGAATATTATTGTTCTGTAAGAAATGACCAACAGGATGATTTCAAAAAGACCTGGAGGGACTTACATGAGCTGATGCTAAGTGAAGTGAGTAGAACCAGGATAACATTGTACATAGTAACAAGAATATGCAATGATCAATTCTGATGAACGATGCTCTTTTCAACAGTGAGGTTATTCAGGCTACTTCCAATGGTCTTGTGATGGAGAGAGCCATCTGCACTCGAGAGAGGACTCTGGGGACTGAGTGTGGATCACAACATAGTATTCACTTTTTTTTTTTTTGTTATTGTTTGCTTGCTTTTTGTTTTCTTCCTCATTTTTTTCCTTTTTGATTGATTTTTCTTGTGCAGCGTGATAATTACAAAAATATGCATAGAAGAATTGCACATATTTAACATATATTGAATTACTTCTTGTCTAGGAAAAGGAGGGAGAAAAAATCTAGAATAGAAGGTTTTGCAAGGATTAATGTTGAAAACTATCTTTGTATATATTTTGAAAATAAAAAGCTATTATTTTAAAAAATTAAAATTAAAAATTTTTAAAAAGTAAAAATAATATTAACAGGGGAGAACTATGCTAGAAGAAAGATAATTTTTTGAATATTGAAATACCAAAATATATTATATCTGAAGTAGAAAAAGATACCAAAGGTAAGAAAAAAAGTTGAATCTTATTAATACCAAAAAAAAAAAAAAAAATGCAAGGGGAGACCTCAATAATTATCCATTTAGGGCAGATCTGTAGCTCAGTGGATAGAGTACCAATCCTGGAGTCAGAAACACCTAAAATGAAATCCAGCTTCAGACATTTGACACGAGCTGTATGCTGTACACAAGTGATTTAACCCAGATTGCCTCACCAAAAAAGAAAAAAAAAGAAGAAAATAACTGTCCATTTATATGGATATACAAAAAAAGAGAGAGGGGAGGCATCTTAATAACAGTATTAGTAGGGAGAGAGAGGCTTTAATAAGTGATATTCAACAATGGGCTACATTTTTATATTTCACAATAAACTGAAAGTTGAAGGGAATAAAAGATCCCATGTTGCTTATTGTTAAATCTCTTGTCCATATTTCAGTATTCCTTTAGATAGATAGGTGGTTCAGTGGATAGAGCACCAACCCTAAACTTAGGAGTCATCTGTAAAATGAGTTGGAAAAGAAAATGCCAATATATTTACCAAGAAAACTCCACATGGGGTAACAAAGAGTCAGACATGACTGAAAAACTACTGACTGTGTTTATCTATAACAAACAGTCCAAAAGGACAAGTTGGGTTCATGGTTGCATAGAAATAGATAAGAGTGTCTTTGGTAAATTGCAAAATTTTTTGCTGACCCCAAGTTTCCTATGAGAGGAAATTCGACCCATCTTTTTAATACTAACATTCTATTGGACCTCCTGTACAACAGTGAAACAGGGATCATGAGAACTCAAAAGAAGGACTTCATGGAAGGCAATAGGAGGGCACATGGACTTGCCCAGGGTCACACAGCTAGTAAGTGTCTAAGGTCAGATGTGAAGTCGGGTATTTCCGACTCCAGATCCGGCACTGGGCCACCTAGCTGCCCCAGTTTTCCTCATAGGAAACAGACTGTATTCCCTAGGGTCAATATCAATAGAATCAAAATCTTCCCGAGAACATTTTGATGCTTCCTACATTCTGTTATATTTCATTGACTTGATATAGACTTAGAACAGGAAGGAACCTTAAGGATGCTGTAGTCCAGTGCCTCATTGTTAATGAATAATAAGCCAAGGATAGAAAGCGTTGTCTGCAACCAGAGAGAGAAACATAGAGATTATGTGAATTGAAACACGATATTTTCATTTTCTGTTGTTGTTTTTTATTTGCTTTTTCTTCTCATGGTTTTTTCCCCCTTTTGTCTGATTTTTCTTGCCATGACAAATATGGAAATGTTTAAAAGTATTATACATGTATAACCTATATCAAATTGTTTGCTGTCTTGGTGAAGGGGGGGCGGGCATTGAAAAAGAAAAAATTTCCAACACAAAATTTTACAAAAATGAATGTTGAAATCTGCCTTTGCATGTATTTGAAAAAATAAAATACTATTAAGAAAAAGAAAGAAAAGAAAATCAAGGCTCGCTGAATTACTCATCTAGCAAATTAATTAATAGAGCCTAGATTAGAACTAAATCCTCCTGACTACTAATTCCTTGCTCTTCCATGCTATCAGTGCCTGAATGGAAAGAGAGCTTGCTGAATATCAGATATTCTTGGAAAATGGCAGCACCTTCATGATATTTTTGTGTTATATCCCCAACACCAAATGCATAAAAAGAATTTAGTAAATCCTTGTTGGACTGATTGACCTGCATTGTATCCTGACTGACTTATCCTTACAGAACCTCACTTTTATCATCTCTAAAATGGGAATTTTTTTTTACTTTCTTTATAGGGTTAATTCTGTGCATGAGAGTTATGATTATGGATCTATGTAATATGAATAACTGCCACTTTGTAAAAACAAAATGAGTTAATGAAGTTAAATTTGGACTTTTTATTCTCACACCACAGTATCATTTCAAGTGAGATAGTCATTGATTTTAACATTATATGTGAAAGAGGTGGTGTAATAATATGAACTGTCTAAAAATATATATTGCTCTTTGGAAGCTTTGAGTAACAGTAAGCAAAACTTTTAAAAATCTGGTATCACAGAAGCAAAGGAAAGGAAACATATAAAGTAAAATATACATTTTCCATTTTCCTATTTATAAGCTTGGTTATTTATACATTATCATGCCATTTTGCTTTGATAAAAATGTGTATATGCTACATGTCATGATTCTTACCCAGAAAAAGTCTTCTTGCCTAACAGTTGTTATCCAAAATTAGGTGATAAAATGTGTTGGTTGTTTTGTTTACTGTTTTGGTGCACAAGGTTATGGGGAGTGGAAGCAGAGTGGGCTTTGGATTTCTTTCAGGTCTGTTTGCTCATTTGAATGAGATATGAAACACCCTTGAGCAATAGACTTTTTTTTAGAAGATTTTTTTTTAAATGAAAAGAAAAGAAATACGAACTCTCCTTTTCTGAATCTGCTACAATCCAAAGAGAGAAAAAAGATCTTTGGTTTAAGTTTTCTCTGTTCTTATTCTCTGTGTGCATTGGCAAAAAATAATAATAATACTGAGATGGTAGTCCAACAATAGTACACCAGGCCACTGAGCTAGCCAGCCAGTCAGGAAGCTTCCTGACCTCTCTTTTCATGAGTAGTAGGATTTTGTTTTACTATTGTTGTTATTGCTTTGTTTTATAACTGCCTCGCTCTTGTTCTGCTTTGCCTCAGTACTCTCAAGCCCCACTGAATAATTTCCTCCCTTGTTTGCCAGAGCACAGGAGCAAGGCAAGGCCCGGCCCCACAATAGTTTTCAGGGGCTTCTCCACCACTCTGGAGCCGAGGACACACAGATCAGAACACAGAACTTCCCCCATTGGCTGGCTAGGAGCACTTCCAGTCATTTTTGGGTCACTGCCACTGGGTGATGATTTAGATACGTAGAAAAGGCTATTGGGCTCTGTGTTGTCACCATGTTAGAAAACCACGGGCACAAACACACTCTTAAGTCAGGCTGAAATAAATCATCTCCACAAAGCATCTGGGAAGAGAATGGGACTTTTACCTTACTAATAGTAATGATGATGAGCAAACCAAAGATCGTCTTCCCCAAACTGAAAGTGGAAAGCTGATCAAAGGATGTAAGTTCAGAAAACCCTGCAGAGTGCCAGCCAGCCAGCCAGCCCTGGCACATCCAAGGAACGTCTGTTTCCACTCTGATTCAGTTGACAGTGTCTAGTCACATCACTTAATTAATAGAGATTGCAACAGAAAACAAAGCATTAACAATGCTCAGTCTCCTACCAGGCCTGGACATGGACTGGAACACTATGAAGAGGGAGTCTTGAAGTGATCATCACTTGGGCTCTGTGGTTCTTATTCTCAGGAACTCTCAGAGCCTGAAAAGGGTCCTATTTGGGTGGTGACTTTTGGAAGAGACGGGGGTCTTTGCTCAGGAGGAGTCTCCTTTCAGAGGCTAAGTCAGGTTTCATGTAAAGAGCATGGGGCTAAGAACTGACTCCTGGCTCCAGGACCATGGGCCAATCAACCTGCCTCTTGCCTCATTTGTCCAATGAAGGTGATATTATCTTAAGATCAAAGGAGGGGATAAATGTGAATATTTATGAAATATAAAATACCATGCAAATAGTACAGAGCACTGATATTGAGGATCAGTTCTTAGTGTACAGGCATTATGGGCATTCCCATAATTCTTAAAATGGAGAAATCATCCACAAGGGTGATCCTTTAGCTGAATAAGCAAAATAAGTATTTCCATCTTAAGAAATCTTGGTATATTCAGACAAGCCATCTTAGAGGTGCCTCCAGGTAAATTGAGCGTGGTCCAAAGGCCTCATTGAACAAGCATTTAATTAGGAGAGTGGGGCAGGTACTGGACATACTGTTTTATTAACTCAGAGATCTCAGGTAAAGAAAACTTCTCCAGTAGTTACAACACCCCTTTGCAACTTAGAGAGAAGTTGCCTAAAGATCACAGTCAGATTGTTTTAGAGGTGTTAGTATTGAAATGGTAGGTATAAAAGTTGCTTTATATTTGTAAGTGTCTGCGAGAGACAGAGAGGAAACAGAAAGGTGTATCTAGATTTAAGAGTTTTTGCTGCCTTAGGCAAAACGACATAGTATAGTGTTGGGTTTGAAGTCAGAAATAACTGGAATCTTATCCAACTTCTGACCCTCAGCCCTTTGTGTCTAAAGAGAAAGTTTAAAGAAAACTTTAAAATTTCTGTTGCCAACTTTTGGCAACAAGTTTTGGACAGAGCTCCAAACTTCAGAATCTACGGGATCTCAGAATTTCTCTAGTATAAGCCACTAGTTTAATCTAGTATAACCCCAAAGCTGGACAAGGATCCCTCTACATCATACTATAAATGTGGTCATCCAGCTTTTGCTTAAGGGCTTTTAGTGAGCTGCTATCTCTTTCAGTGAAAGGAATTCCCCTATTAATAAAATGACAAGTCTTGGATACCATACATAATGCTTCAGAATTTATTTCAAGTCTTTCACATGTTATTTGATCCTCAAGATAAATCTGAAACACAGAGATTGCAACTGAAATAACCCTGTGACATAGATAAGCAAAAATATATTTAGTCCCATTTTACAGAAAATCTTAACCACAGTTATCCACTGGCAAGTCCTGGGTTTGCACTGAAATAGCATTCATAGGCCATTAAAGTTTATGACTGAAATAGGTCTAGGGATCTTCTAGTTCAGCTATTCACTTTGCAGATGAAGAAACTGAAGACCAGAGAGGTTGGACAGTTTATCTAAATAGAAAAATCAAGATTCAAATCTAAAATTTCTAATTCTAAATTTCTTGCTTTTTTTACTTTAAGATTTAATGACTTGCTCAAGGTCTAAAAGTAACATTGGCAGTGGGGTCCTACCACCCAGGCCTTCAGAGTTCTAGATTTATGCTCCATTAATCAAGCATGTCGCATAGAATTTTGCATGACTACACAGTGTCTAAAAGAAAGCAAGGGGAGGGAAGGAAGGGAGGGAGGAAGGGAAGGAAGAAGGGGGGAGGTGAGAAAGAGAGAGAGAAAAGGAGGGGAGGGAGGAAAAAAAAGAAAAGATTAATATCACATCTCCTACAAATGGAGAAACAGAAAGGCTTGACTAAATCTTTCGTTAATAATCCTGTGGTAAAATAGTCAAACTATCTTTTCCATTTAAAACAAACAAATGTCCCCTCACCCATTTTTTTTTTCCTTTAAAGGAAGAGGCACCCAGATTAGTCTTACTTTCTCATGTGTTAGGGATCCTTGACTGGCTGGACATGGGCGAGAAATTGGACTGTGTCCTACCGAAGGGTACAGTTTGTTTCCTCGAATCTGCATGCATCTTTCAGATGGAAATGTGTTGGGGAAGCTGATTCATCTGCTGTTTCTCTCACCAGAGCCGGGACAAGGGCTTTTCATTATTTGCTGTGTTCCTCTTTAGTTTACAAGGTCAGGGCTGATGTTTTGGTTGTTTTCCCAGCAGTGTTCTACTGACCGACTTTGCTCTAATCCCTTGATGTCACTTAAATAAACTGTAGAAGGGGGAGGGGTGGGGGGAGGGAGGGAGATTTGAGAACTCCAATGATTTCCTGCTGCTGCTGTTCTCAGCTGCAAATTAATTTGATGGTGTTATGTAAGTGTAATCATCCTCTCTAATCACATCACAGGATTGGGAACTGCCAGAAATAACAGAAGGGAACATTCGAGATATCAAAGGGTAGCCACTGAAATAGATTGTTTATTTAGGTACCAAATTGAAACACTATTATTGGGAGATGGAAAACAGTCCTCTCCACACTCTTTCTTTCACACATCTTTGCATTTTATGTGGGTATTTGTCAGGCGCATCATCCATAAGTAAAAGGAAACACAAAGACTTGGGAGAGAGTTCTGATTGAGTCATCCCTGGAAGGAAATGGCAGGGGGGAGTAGATGGATGGGAACACAAGTTCAGTAAATCTTAGATTTGGGACTAGAAGGGACCTGAAAGGCCATTGAGAGCAATTCAGTGGTTTTATCACCCAGGCAAGTGAGTCATATGACATTAAGTGACTTCCCCAAGCTTACACAAATTTGAACCCATGGCTTCCTGATTCAAAGGTTGTTCCACACACACACATACCACACCAAACTGTTTCTTATTGATCCCTGGACTTTTCTTTATTTTTGTTTTTGGCTGGCTAGGAAGATTTCCCTCTTCATCTTGTATATTCTTTCCTTTGTTTTGCTATTTTTATCTGCTGCCCACAGGCCTACCGAGCCATTGGTTTCTTTTCTGTCTTTTGTGGGCCATAGCCAAGAGGACTTTAATCCCATAACCAGTCTTTACCTGTTCATTTTGTCAATGTATTTCTGTGGAAATACACATAACATCTGGTTGACATGAGACATAAGGTTAGAGGTGGAAAGTATTAGGAGGTCATTGAGTACAGTGATCAAACTCAAAATAAAAAGTCAAACCTAAACGGAAACAGGGGCCACAACCATTTATAAGAATCCCTGCCCTGCAGGCTGTATAAGTGACTTATGTACATTGATATTATTTATGTTTTGTTTGCATTTTTATTTAATTTGTTGACCATTTCCCAATTATCTGGTTCTGGCCACATTGAGGAGTATTTGACATCTCTGACCTAGTATATTCTCCTTTCATAGTTGAGGAAGCTGAGGGAGAGGTCTTCTAGCTTAATGTGTTTGATGTTGATAGGATTTCTGGATTTTTAAAAAACAGTTTTTTTTTGATCCCATCCCAAAGCCAACCCTCTTCTATCTCTGTAAATTTCTTCTCATACAAAGAGTCATAGGAAGAAGGATTAGGTAGACATCTGGGTAGTGTAGTGAATAAAGTGCTCCAGTTGGAGTCAAGAAGGCCTGTGACCATTGGCAAGTCCTTCACCTTCGTATGCCAGATGGGTCTAATAATAGGACCTATCTCTCAGAGTTGTTTTAAAAATCAAATGAGAGAAAATGAGTAAAGTGCTTTGCAAACTTTAAAGCACTATATAAAAGCTACTATTATTATCACCAGAAGAAATAACATCTGTTCTTTTAAAGCAAAGTGTCAGCTCCTAAATTTCATTCCACTCATAAGAATATGGCAGGGGTCTTGAGGTAGCAATATAAAAGGCTGTGTGGGGGTGGAAAAGAGAAAGGTTTTGCTGGAGAATCTGGGAAGGGAGTCATGTTCCCCGGCTCATCTGACTTCAGCCTTTCATGTGCTCAGCTCATCTTTGAAAACCAGTGCTCCTGCACTGTGTTAAATCCTATCATCCTTTTTCCCCACTTTGATCACTGTAGACTTTGAAATTCCTCCCACAAACAAAGTCCCCATATCAAAATGAAAATACCTTGTTTAGGGAAGCATCACAGTTCTGTGGAAGAAGCACTTTCTTATATAAGGAGCCAGGAGATCAGATATCCTGCACGGCCATTAACTTAATTCTGTGGACTCGCCCTCTCTAGACCTGAGCTGCTCCCATGGTAAAACTGGGCTAATAATGAGAGCTTTCCTGCCTAAAGCCCTGGGATTAGATCAGATGATCTCATCCAACAAGCATGTATTATACCCATTTTACAAACAAGGAAACTGAGACTGATAGCAGTTAAATGACTTGCCCAGAGTCACATAGCTAGAAAATATCTGAGGTTAAATTTGAACTCATCTGCCTGCCTCCAGGCCTCATAATCTATCAACTGCACTATTTAGCTACCCCTAAATAATATATCAATAATAATATATAGATAATAAATAAATGTATGTATGACAACATATATATATAAGAATAAATAGCAGTGATATTTGTATTATAAGGTACTTTATGTGAAGATAAGCACTGCAAGTATTATTTCCTTCATTTAACAAAAAGAGAAACAGAGGCTCAGCCTGCCGAGTGATTTACCCTGTGGTCATGAACACAGAGGGGCTAAATTCAGGTCTTTAGACTCCAAGGCTCTTTCTACTCTCCTAGGATATTAGGCATTTTGTTTAGTGTTTCAGTTATTACTATATGTGCATATTGAACTTGAGAATTATAAATAGAAAGTCTAGTGAATGGGGCACTCATCCTGGTATCAGAATGCCATAGGTGCTTTGTATATATATATATATATATATATATGTGTGTGTGTGTACATATATATATATATATATATGTACACACACACAAAGGCACTGTTTAAACTATGCTATAGGTAGGTAGTTCCTGAGCTATTCTTTGAAGGAAGGTTGATATTCTATTAGGTAGAGGTGAGAAAAAACTAAATTCCAGATATGTGGACCACTTGTGCAAAGGCACAGTAGGAAATGAAAAATCAGGTACAAATAAGATCTCACAAATGAATCTGATTGGAATAGAGAATGCATAAAGGGAATGATATTTTTAAAAAGGTAAACTTAACTGGAAGTCATGTTGTAGATAACTGTCCATCTATAATACATGGAAGTCATGTTGTAGATAACTGTCCATCTATAATACCTCTTTCTTATCATTTGGTTGGCCCATTTCTTTTTTTCCAGTTGTGTATGTCCATGATGATATTTTTATGCCATTTATAATTTCCTATGTGAAAATCATCAATAGTAATTAATATTATTACTTAACTCCCATATTGTTGTGAGGCTCAAATGAAATAATATTTTTAAGCATTTAGCATAGTACTTTGCACATAGTAGGTCACTATTATGATTAAAAAATACTAGCACAAGTTAATAATTTGGATGTTCTCTTGCACTAACTTGTAAGGAATTATGTTGCTAAAAAAAAAAAAGATTACTATTAAGTAAACAAGATCTTAGGATTATAAGTGACTTCCTCATTTAGGGAAACAGAAGTTTTAAGAATTTTTGGTTCATTAATTCTGGGCATTTTATGATGTTGTAAATCACAACTAAGTTTTATTCACTCAACAGATATACATTAAGACTCTGTATTGGATTCTCTGTTCATCCAAGCAGGGTCAGAAGGATTTGTACCTAGAAATGTTTCTCCTTGGAGCTTAATTGGAGTTAGTGTATAAATCTGGAAAGATTAAAATGATATTTTCATCAAAACATCCAAGAACTGAGACATCCAGCAATGCATACTTTAAAAACTAGAATGGACTTTGGAGATAATCTTACAATGACATCACAGGCAAAGGAAACTTAAAGATCATTTTTATTAGACAGGTGAGCAGACTGAGGACCAAAAGAATTAAATGACTGACTCAAAGTCAAAGGGGAATTTGTAGCAAGTCATCTGATTTTCAGGCCAATTCCCATGATGTTCCACCTTGATTTCCCATCAATAGATCATATTTTATAGTGTCAAATATAATCTAATTGACTAAAGGAAAGAAAATCTCATGACCCTCAAAAGATGAGTCTATATATTAGCTAGGAAAGTCATTTTCAAGGATTGATTGATAAAAGATATCTTTGAATGGTCTTTGAATCTCGTTTGAATCCCTAATGAGAATCATCTACAGAAACAGCTGCTCCAGGCAAAATTGAGGAATGTGTGCACTGTTCCTGTATGGTAACTCCCTCAAAAGAAAAGCAGTCTATGCTACCAAATCCTCCTATTAGTCTAATACAAATAGGATCTAAATGTCTATTTTTTGGTATCCATTAAGTTTTTTAACAGTGATTATGATATTAACTCATATTAATATTTGTCCTCTTCAACGTCCTTATCAAAGACCCCAAATTGCCCTCTCCTTAACTCAGTCTTGTTTGTTGTTGTCTGGCCAAAGAGTGTGAACTTCTAAAAGACAAGGCAAATAAATTAACAGATGCTGTGTTGGGGATCTGGTACTACTAACACATTATCCTCCAGTTCAACTCAACTCAGCAAACCCTTATCAGTATTTTCAATTGACTTCTAAATGATGGGGATTATTTCAATTTAGTAAGATAAAATAATAAATAATGATAAGAAAAGAATATATAAGATGATAAGATAATTTTTTAAAACTTAAGAATAAAGGAAAGAGTTGTGACTGGTACATCAAAAGACTTACTAGCATCTTCAAGTTCATGTTCAATAGGAAAAACATATTTAAAAGAAATTTACACTCAGACAATACTAGTTTTAACATACATTACAAAACTGCAAAAGAGATCAGATTATATTTGAAAAGTATTCTAACAAGAACCATACAATTTAAATAAAATATAAGTTCATCATCCTAAAGAAGCTATAGAAAAATCAATATTTCCTTGATAAAAAAAGGAAAATGAGATTGATAGATACTGTCAGAATACATAATAAACAGGTTAAATCTTATGGAAATGCTTTTGTGATATGTAGACTGAGCAACAAGAAAGCCTTAAAATGGAGATATACCATTATATTTATCAAATGTAACTAAAGTATTTCTTCTCTAAATGGAACCTACAAAATATCTAATGTCTGGGAATGGAATTCAAAAAGCCCTCTGTAAACAGTAGTCACAAAAACTGAGCCAATAATATATTTGAAAAGAAGCCTAGAACAAAATGACCAAGTAATGTAGATTTGGTAATAGAAATAAAGTTATTTATGATTGTGATTCAGAATCACACCATGATCAATAAAACTACAGATAACTTGATCTTAAGGAATCAGAATATATTGATCCCTGCAAATTAGTCCAGAAAATGGTAGAGACAGTGCAACATATCACTGTGGGCTGCACAAATTCATTTATTGAATTACCTAGTAAGAAATAGCCTAGGTTAGAATGAAACACCAGAAGCTCACTATCTTTCATAAATTAACGACAACAAATCTGTAAAATATCCTTGATAATTCAACAAATAAATTATTTTGGACCATTCATTTAACTAGGCTATTATCACAGATAGAACTGATCCCATAGTTACCTGAATATAAAATTTTAAATAAAATTTTACTTTTTATATTTTATAAAGTTTATATTTTTAAATTTTTAGTTTTATTTTAAAATATAGTTTATAAAATTTTATATACTAAAAGAACTTTTACCAGATATTATCATAACAAATACTCATAGCCTTCAAATGAAGTGAAATGTAAACCTTTCAAACTAATGAAACCTAGGAGGAGAATACAAAATCCCATGAGGACAAAATAAGATATCTTTTATTTCTACTGTTCAGTCTGCTTCTAAAGTAGTCTTGCTAATGCTAGGAATGAGTCTGCAGAAGATGAACTTATATATCCATGATTTTATTCAATTACAGAAAGCAGTTATTTTATCCATCTGTTCAATAACTTGTGGAACATTAAATATAAAAGATTAATAGCAAGACAGTGACTTCTCCCAGCAGTTTGAACTTTGCTCAAAAACGTGAAAACAAGATGGTAATAATAAATTTGATAGTATTTGAAGCACTTTCTTTTCAACAATGTTAAAAGGAAGAAAGGAAAAGAAAGGAGAAAGGGAAGAGAAGAAAGGAAGGAAGGAAGGAAGGAAGGAAGGAAGGAAGGAAGGAAGGAAGGAAGGAAGGAAGGAAGGAAGAAAGGAAATACTTATTAACTTTAAGCCATCACTTTGGTAAGCACAAATATTATCTCCTATAATTTTCATCTGATAGTCCTGAGAGGTAGATGCTATGATCATTCTCATTTTACAGCTGGGGAAACTGAGGCAAATAGACTTTCTCAGAGTCACAGAGCTAGTAAGTGTATGAGACTGGATTTGAATTCAGGTCTTTCTGACTCCATAGCCAGCGCTCTCTATCCATTGTGTCACTCAACTGCAAAGTCTAAGTTTAAGTATTATTATCATTCCCATTTTCCAATGGAGAAACACAAATCTCAAAAAGTTTAAGTCCTTGTCTGGGGTCCCACCCTTAGTTAATATCAGACCCAGATGTTTTAACCCCAAGACCACTGTTTTTTCTACTCTGCCATAGTAATATAAGCAAAAGAGTGATTAATATGCCTTTAAAGTAACTTGAAGTCTCTAGCAGAGGACCACAGGACTCTATCCCAGACTCTGTTCAGTTTTTTTTAAGTGTCTTTTATGAAGGCACAAAGGAATGCAGCTCTGCAGTTGACTCAAAGCCAAGAGGGACAGGCTAATCTTAAATGGCTAAGTAAATATTAGTGCTATTTACCTAATATCTGCACATTCCTATATTGTGAGTGTGTATTTATAGATACACACAGGAGCAAACAAGATCTTGATGGGCTACAGTGTCAAGTGGAGTGAATCTAATAAAACGAAATGTAACAGATGCAAATGTTAAATTCTAGTAACTGTTTAAAAAAAAAAGAAAAGAAAAGAAAACTGAACAAAAACTCTTATAAGAGAGAGGACTCAGCAAGAAGGCTGTTCATGGGGGAAAGACCTTGGGGTTTTAGTACCTTGTAAGCTCAGTTTGAGTCAGCAGTGTGACTTGGCAAGCAGAAGAGTAAACATGGTCCTTAGGTGTCCAGAACGAGGAAGGTTATAGTCCAATCAGGCTTTGCCCTACTTAGCTCACATTTGAAGCTCATTCTGTTCATTTTTGGCACCACCTTTTAGAAAGGACATTGACCAGCTGCAGCACATCATGGGAGAGGGCCAGTGTGGCGTTATGGTAAATGGACTCAAATCCAGCTATGCAAGAAAAAATGAAGTCTTAGGGGGAAATACACTAGCTCTCTTCAGTCCTCCCAAGGGCTCTCCTATGGAAGTGTCATTGGTTCGGTATGGCTTTCTTGGTCTCTAGGAGGAGAGAGAAGAAGTAGGGACCACTGAGTGGCAGCTGAAAATTCCAGCTTCATAGAAGGAAAAAAAATCCTAACAAATTGAACCATTCAAAAGTGGAATGGGCTACACGGAGAGTTCCCAAGCTCCTCCATCATGGAAAGCCTTCAGCCAAAGGTCACTTGTCAGGAATGCTTCTGAAAAGATGCCTGTTCAAGGACCAGTTGGTCTAAGTGACTTTGTAAGTCCTTCCAGGATCATTCTAGGGTTCTAACTCCAAAGGTGAAGTCTTAACAGGATTGTATAAGAGATTTGAGATGTAGAAAGAATATTTGTAACTAGGGGGAGGTTTGGGGAAGAAGAAAAAGGTATGAGGGAAAGATTCATGGAGGAAGCAGCAGCTAAGCTAATCTTTAGAAGGTAAAAAAAGAAGGGATATAGCAACCATCAAGTCATAGAGAAGTGAGGTCAAAGAATGCAAGCTATCCAGTTCGGCTGGAATAAAAAGAATATGGAGAGGAATTAGACATAATAAGGCTTAAAAGCCTTCTTTATCTGTCACATCATTGTCTATGGGGACCTTCTTTGGACATTGCATGATTTGATTGACTTAAAACTGGCTTTTTCATGGCTGGTCTACATATCCTTGCATTGATGGAAACCAGTTGTGAAAGGCTTTGAATACCAAGCTCAGAAGATTTTATTTTCCCCTTAGTAAATAATAAATAGCCTCTGAAGGTTTTTAAACAAAGGAATGGTCTGGTCAGACATGTAAATTTAAAAAATTACTTTGGCAGCAGAAGAATGTTTTAGAAAGGAGAGGGAACAGATTTAGGGAGTTTAGGCTCTTGCAATAATGAGGTAATGAGGATCTCAAGGAAGGTGGAGACAGTGGGAAAATGAAGGAGGAGGTCTACATGAAGGTTCTCATGAAGGTAGAATGCATCAGCTTTGGTAACTAATTGGATATGCACCAGGACTTTTGTCTTTAGACTCTGCCATTTTAATCAGGATTTATATATTGTCATTGGAAAGTTAGGCCCTAATTAAATGTTTGAAATATTTGGGAACATTCCCCTGGTTAAAAAAAAAAAAAAAAAAAAAAAACCTATGCATTGGCTTATGGCTTCCTCCACCTTTGTTTGCTAAGGCATAAATGTTACATTAGTGCCGTTTACTTCATATTGTATCCTGTATCTCATCTATGGAACTTGTATATGTTCCAAAAGCCTATAAATAAGGAATTTAGAATGTGCTATTTGTTTCAAATTCTTGGACAATATGTTTTTAATGATAATTAATGTGCACCATGGATAGATAGTGAGTCCATATAATGGCTTTTATATTGTATTATGACCCTATTTTCAGTTAAGACTGTGCTCAGGATAAGCAGGGTTGCTGGTAACTAAAGCACTGGCTCTTGGCTATTTGCAACATTTTAAATTTTAACAAGTGGAAGATGCAATATAGATGATGCTTTAAACATTTATGTATTGAGGGGAAATCTGTATCAATTATAAAACAAAAGACAAAGTCTTAGAAACAAAGAATTTTTTTTTTGTCTTCTCGAAGTATATTACTAAGAATTAGATCCCTAAAGGAAGCAAAAAGAACAGAAAAGGGTTCGCCTGTATATCAGTATTTGATTTGTGATTTAGTAGTGAACACAAGCTGGTCTATGACTCAGATATCTGTTATTTCTTCATTTCTTCAGGGTCTTCATTTGTGGTCTTGCTCATATCTGCTCAGAACCACACATTAGTATATTGTCAAGAGCCTAGTCTACTCTGATGCTTGTGGTAGTCACTACTGTTGTACAATAACTACAATAAAACTCTAATTGTTTCTAAGTGACCAGAGCCAGAGAGACTGGCCAGAGACACAATTTATTTTACATTAAGATACATCCAACTATATGTTCTGATAACTAATAGTTAGCAGGATCAGTTTTAGTGAATTGGTTATAAGTAAACAATGTCTGTCATTAGGTGCTGCTGAAGTATTTTTTAAAAGTTTTTAAGAAATGTTATTTCTGTGGTAGATTAATCATTGCTCTCTCATAGTTGTATTTACCATACTGTAATAATAGATTAAAACAAACAAAAATCCTAAAAACCCTGGCTTTCTGGAAGCCTTAAAGAATAGAGTATTTTAAGAAGTATGATTTCAGAGTTTAACCCTGGATTTACCTGAACTTTTTTATTTTAACTTCTGTTTTCTTTAATGGAAGTACTTCCATAGGTTTGTGATCTCTCATCAAAGTGGAAACTTTCTCTCACTGTACAGATGACAACAGATTTAACATTTTCTCATCTTGGACAACCCCTGTCCATGTCTTCCTGTAAATCCACCTGTTAAGTTGAAGATCTGTCTCCAGTTTCTTCAAGTTGCATGAATACCAATCAAACACATGACCTGTTTGTCCTTTGCATACTTGATAATTGGCCCACCATCTCCAGACATACATCCCTTTGATGATGTCCTTTATGTGGCTCTTCTTGCACAACTCTTACTTCATCGGTAGTAAATAACATGTTCATATTCACCATGCTCCTCTCCATTTCTCCTTTACTAACCCTCAAATTTAATTCTTCAAAGAGTTTAGTATTCCATGACTCATAGTCTTAGAGCATCCCCAAGAGAACAGGGATAGGGATGGGATCTGTAATTTCTTTGGCATCAAGAAAATTCCAAAATAAGGGTGAGATCATAAAAGAGCAAAAAGGACCCACATGTGCAAAAATATTTTTAAAAGCCCTTTTTGTAGTAACAAGAATGGATGCCTATCAGTTGGAGAATGACTGAATAAGTTATGGTATATGAATGTTATGGAATTATTGTTCTATAAGAAATAATGAACAGGCTGATTTTAGAAAAGCCTGGAAAAATTTGCATGAACTGATGCTTAGTGAAGTGAGCAGAACCAAGAGAACATTGTGCACAGTAACAAGATTATATGATGACACACTGTTATAGACTTGGTTCTTATCAACAATGAGGTGATTCAAGGCAGTTCCAATAGGTTTGTGATGGAAAGAGCCATCTACATCCAGGGAGAGAATTATAAAGACTGAATGTAGCTCAAAGTATGGTATTTTCACCTGTTATTGTTGTTTGCTTGCTTGCTTGTTTTTTTTTTTTTTCATTTTTTTCCCTTTTGATCTGATATTTTTGTTCAGTATGATAAATTTGGAAATATGTTTATTGCACTTATTTAACCTATTTCTGATTGCTTGTTGTCCTGGGGAGAAGTAAGGAGGGAGAAAAGGGAGAAAAATTTGAAATGCAAAGTTTTGCAAAGTTGAATGTTGAAAATTATCTTTTTATATATTTGAAAAAATAAAATACTAATTTTAAAAAATAATTTCCAGATAAGAAAACTCCTACTAATGCAAATCACCATCTTTTCTATAGTTTAGGCTTAGAAGATTTCCTGAAGGCACTGAAATGCTAAGAGACTGGTCCAGGGTTACACAGCTAGTATGTGTCAGAAGTGAATGCAGAAATTCCTAGGTCCAAAGTCAGTTCTCTGTCCACTGAGGCAAGATATTCTGCATAGAAATATTATTAAAATACGGATCTTCATCAAAGAATTATGATGATTCTTATCTCAAAGAATTATAAAAAGGACTGTGCAATTTTGCAAATGCTATCCAATTTGCTTTTTTCCTCTTTATTCAATTTTGAGTCTAGTTAATTTTCAATTCACAAAATTTAAACATGATAGGATAACCCAGAGATGGTACTATCCGTTTATCTACCATATCTATGGGCTCTCAATCCAACTGTATATGATAGTATGGACAATAGGCCTTCTTTTTTACACTTAGTTTTTGCTTGTGTAGATAATTAGGCCAAAGTCTTTTTTTCAAAAGATGTACAGAGTTAGTCATGTTCTACAACACTCTGGTTATACAGTATCTAGCAAGTTCTAATTCAGGGAGATGTACTCTCACCAAAAGTGTTTATCATTGTATGAAAGACATCTCCACTTCATCTTTCCTACTATGGAGTCACCATTAGTTATTGTAATGAATTGAATTCTTAAGTCTTTAAAGTTTGTTTTTTATTTAGTGTTGTCATTTCTGCACAATTCCACTATTTTGTTTTGAATCAGTTTAGTCCCCATAAGTCTCCTCAGGTTTCTCTGAAACCATAATTTGTTTAGCCATTATCCAATTGATGAGTACCTCCTTTGTTTCTAGTTCTTGGCTATAACAAAAATAGCTGATCCACATATTTATGCACATATGGGTCTTTTTTCCCCCTTTCCTTGATCTCTTGGTCAAAGAGTATAAACAGATATGTGACTTTCAGGGTATTGTTCTAAATTGCTTCCCAGAAAAGCTGGACAAATTCTCAACTTCACCACTAATGCAAATGGAAATCTTTCTAAATTTATACCGCATTCTTTCTTGCCTTCTTAAACAGGATAGCCTGAATATGAGTTAACCTTATTTCTAATGGCTCACATAGTTATTGCGAAGCATCTATAAATACAAATACAAGTGAACATAATATAGCAGGTAAGGAAGAGAAATAGAACTGAAATAATAAACTTTCAACTTTTCTTGAAAAATCACTAAAGCCATTTTGCTTTTTAGCTATTTGCCTCTTTCTTACAAAGGTAGGGTATTTGTTTTCCCCCCTTAACTGACCTCTGCCTCTTACCTATCCCATACCATAATGATCCTTTATGCCTCTAAAGTCTTAATGTGGAAGCATAACTTAAATGTTTACTCTCACATTCTAAAAGCAAACTGTGTAACAGTGTTTGATATTTTCTAAACTTCTTCCTCCCAATCTCTCAAGTCTGTAGATGTTCTATGTTCCTACCTTTGTCCTTGTTCCTTTTCTCCCATCATTCTCTGTCGCTACTTGACATCCTCACCATTTCTCATTGCTTGCTACCATGACTGTTGCTACTACATCCTTTGCCTCCACTGGTCTCTGCCTTTTCTCTGTCATATTGTTTGTACTTCTTGATTTTCATTCAAAAAGTCTATCCATGTATAGATAATGCCAGTCAACAAGGGGACTTCTTTTCTTTGACGCAACAAGTCAAGAAATTATATCAGGAATGATCTTGATGGTATTCACAGATTTTTCCCAGAGTATTTCCCAGAGTTATTCATAAAGCCTGAGGATTCCATAAGACTAATTCTCCAGATAGCAGAGTTGCAGAGATCAACATTTGCTGAATTTGAGGTCTATACCCATATGTGTGTGTGTGTGTGTGTGTGTGTGTGTGTGTCCAGCACACAAATTATTTATTATTGGACTGAGATTACAATCTGTTATTTTTCATATACAATTCTATCACAAGGAATCATTTTTATTTTATCTTATGAAAAACTATTCACCTAGAGTATTTGAGTTTTCACTTTTACTTTTCAAGATATGCTGAATCTTAAGCAAAATTCCCTTTAGGTACCTATAAAAAGATTATGATACCCCATTGATTAATTAGTGTATTTATTGAATACAGAAGTAGTAGTTATCCTTTATTCAAAATTTTACAGGATGGGGATTAAATAGGATAATAGTATTTTCCTAATTTACAAATCCACTTTTTTCCTCCTATAAGTTACTTAAACCCTTATTTACTTGTAAGATATAATGTGATTTCTCTTCTAGCTAACATGACTTAAGGATGAGGTCCCTACCTAAGCAGTATCATGAGATGGCATCCAAGAACCACCTTACTCCACCCTATCCTTGGGCTTATCAAAAGTTTCTTCTTCATTAACATGTCAGGGTTCTCAAACTTTCCATTATTAAGTTTCCTTTTGGTTTTCATATTGAAAAAAAGAGGATAAATTATTAAGATTACCATGGAGTGGACATCATATTCAGACAATGTCAGTTATTAACATTTCAGCTAAAATCTAGTCTAGAGCAGAACCCCTCAGGAGGATTCCCATTTGTGTTTTTCTCTCCACCCTAATTAAGATGTTTATCACTTCCAAATGGAATTACAATAATAGTTGATTTGCTTGCTACCATGCCTTATAGTTGATTGTTCTGTTTCTAATCTCTCAAGTGCTAAAATAATTTTCCTAAAGAACAGGTCTAACTATGTCACCACCTTGCTCAACAATCATTGGAGCCCCTCATTGTCTCTAGGATAAAATACAGACTCTTCAGAGTAGCACGTGTGGCTCTCCACAATCTGGATCCTATCTACCTTTCATATGGTTCCCTTTAATGAACTCAACACTCCAGCCAAACTCGACTACTAGCTATTCTCAGAACTCAACAACTACACAACCTCTGTCTCCCTCCCTTAAAATTGCCTTACTACCTCTGCTTCTCACACACATTAAGATCTCTGAAAGCTGTGTGGGAAGTTAATGAAGACCAATTTGCCTGCTTCCAGTTTGGCCTAAAGTCAGCTCTACCAACTTGGGGCTGAAGAATGGATTTGTACTAGTAATTTGATTCAGTTATTTTGATAATTTGATGTGATATGACATGCTATAATGCAGAGGTGTCGAATACTGCTTGTGCAGCCCACAAGGAGTCAATAAATAACCTGTAGGGTTGGATTAGTGGCAACCATTTCTATTTGAGCTTGATACCAGTGCTGTAGAAGATTTGCTTCAGAGCCCAGAAGATCTGAGTTCAAAACTTATCTCTGACACAAAACTGGTTGCGTGGTTTTACACAATTCATTTAATCCCTCAGCGCCATAGACAGCTTTCGAAACTGGAAGTAGAAGAAAAATTGCTGACCTACATTGAGAGAGAGTTTCCTTACCAGAAAGTTGCTTAGAACAGTAAAATCATGGGTCCAGTCCCTATCCCTAATCTGATGTAATATTTTAATCCTCCTCACTGGAAACAAACAAACTTTATTCATTCCTAAGTAACCTCCAAACGGGCCAAATATAGCAACGCTAAGGTAATATTCTAAAACACTAAGGCAGAAACCTATGGTTTTCAGACCAAAGGCCTTTTCAAGGTACATATTATGGTGATTGTCTTATCTGGTCAATTGTACAAATCTTCATTTTATTTTGGCTGCATCTCCATAGCCCTGAAAAGAAGTAATGTACCCTCAGTGGGCCCCAGATTGAAATCTCTCCCTCATCTGGAAAGTCTGTATAAGGTTTTATCTCCTTGAGCTTCTCTTTCAAAAGGTTTCAGTGTTCTCTTAGGACAGCATATCAGAAGCTGAGGTCATTGATCAGAGGTAGCTTAAGTTCAGAATGTTCTTTCTCTCTTTCTCTTAAGGGGTGTGTCCCATTTTCTCCAATGGTTAACCATGTTTTGACAGAGAAATCTTTGACCCAAATTCACAGGTCTCAGGGCTTACAAATTCCCTTTCCAGTTGTAGGCTAAAGTAATCCACATCTGATGGGCATACCTTGCGAGTCTGGCTTCTTAAAAGCAACGATTAAAAAGATGAGAGCAGCAAGATGGAAAATAAAACCTCCATTCATTAAAAAATATCCTCTGTGCACCCTGGTCTTGCCCTGGCAGCTCCATTTTACCAGCTGGGTTTCAGTTTAAGACCATTTTTGGATGTTGTCTTCCAAGGACATCTATTTATGCTTTGGAAATTTGACTTTTGGTAAGAATACCCAGAACCTATGTGTTGGATACATACTTATAAAGCCATGTGGGCTATGCCTACGGAAGCCACAGGAAATACTATGGTATTTTGAAAAAGGTCAGATTTCGTGGCTTCTATAAGGCATCCAGCAGGTTATAATTATTTCTTTTATTTAAAAAGCCTCCAGATTCTTTTTTCAAGGGGTCTGCAATTGAGGGTAGACATTTTTTTCATACTGTACATTCTTCCTGGCTGAGCACTGGAAATACGCAGGAAATGAGTGGCTTTAAAAGACTCATCTGAGACTGGGCCAAGCCATGAAGTCATTGAAACATAATCGGAAACCTCCAAATCAGCAGCATTCAGTTTCTGGTTTTTCTTTGCTTTTTTCTTCTCTCTCTCTCTCTCTCTCTTTTTAACTTTTGTCAGACTAAATGAAGCAGGTGAACACGCTGATATGTCGGGTTCTAACAGAAAATGAATATCAATGTATTTTTTTTTTTTGACATAGCTCAATTCTATTGCTATGAGGCTTGGACTTGGTCTTTTAAAACTGTTGTGTGTGGGGATAGACAGGAAGAGAAAAACGGTCGCCTGGGTTATAAGTTGGGGGTCCTGAGTACCTAGATATCGGTTTAGTTCTGATTTCCATTGACCCAGCCTGGGGAGGGGCCACTTCTCAGCCTTAAAAAGACCAAGGAAAACAGGGCAGTTGTTTCCTGCCACCAGAGTGAGCCTTGTCTTTGCACAAAAACCAGCTGTACTGGCTCTCTTGCCTCAGAGAAGAGGGAGGGTGAGGACTGGGCGTTCAGCCTTAGCCATTAACATAGCAAAAAGAGAGTAGCCCAGGCTGGCAACAGCAGGAGACATCTGTCTGAGGTTGCTTTTCTAAAAGGCAAAATAGAAGAAGGGATGCTGGAGAAGAGCAACAGAAGATGGGGGAAAAGTGGGGGGAACCCTCGGCAAGAGGCTGGCCAAGCAACAAGCTTGAACAGACAGTTGGACTATGTGGGAATCCTTGAAAGCAGAGAAAATTTCCTTAGGGGAAAAATGCTCTGTGAGATGTGTGTTGTCCACCTCGGCTGGATTCTTTTTGGCCACAAGGGTGTAGTAGGGAAGTACTGGTTAATAGCGAGCAAAAGGGAAAATAATCTTAGCCAACAAAAAGTCTTTCCAGGGTAAGTTACAAAGTGGCCTTTCAAAGAGACTTCCATTAAGATGGGACCCAATTGGTGAAGTCATCATCACTATGGGGTGTGGTGGATAGACCAAGAACTGAGTTCATTGGAATGCTGGCTGGCCTAGACCCACCATGACCCCAAATCGTTTCCATTCAGTCAACTATTGATACTCCTGGTGAAATAAGGTAGTGACTGTCTCTGAAGCTAAGCATTATTCCTTTCTCACTGCTTCGTGTAAGGGACCACAAAAGATACCTGGAAGGAGCTGACTTGGACAATGTAAAAAAAAAATTTTTTTTGGATGCATACAATGGTTGTATAACATGAAGCTCAGGACAATTGTTATTATCTTTACAAGTAAAAGCAGTCATCACTCATCAGCAAAAATATTTCCTCCAATTTAACAAATCTTTTAAAACTCCTACTGTGTTCAAACCATTTGTTAGACACTATAATTAGCTAAGACAAATGAACATTCCCTGTCTTCAAAGAGCTTACATTTTACTAAAGGATGAGTAGGAGGTGAGATAAATATATATATACATACACATATAAAGACAGGCCAGCATATAATGCAGATATAGTTATATAGACATATCCCATTTCCTCTCAAAACTGAAATCCAAGAAAGTTAGTACTAGCACATACACCAAAAGAGGAAAATAAAACCTTTGAACAAAGACATGAATGATGTCTGTATTATAGCTTAATTCAGGCCAATGTTGGAAGAATTAGTGGGAAATTAGTTTAACAGGTTCTCTCTTCAACTTTAGTCATCCATTAACATGTATTTCAACATGGATTTAATATTTAACAATTTAAAAAATAAAGTGGATTTTAAAAATATTTAACATGGATTACTTGCCATCTAGGGGAGGGGGTGAAGGGAAGGAGGGGAAAATTTGGAACACAAGGTTTTGTAAAGATCAATGTTGAAAAATTATCCATGCATGTGTTTTGAAAATAAAAAGCTTTAATAAAAAAGTAAATAGAATTACTGCTTTTCAAGTACATGAAGATGCTATTCTGATTAATAAAAATATCAGTTGTTAAAAACAACAAAACAAAAAAACCATTTTAGTCATCCATTTCCTTGTTTCCTACATTCATAGATTTTTGACCTTATTGATGTGCAGACCATGATCCATCCAGTTCTTGTCATCCCATGTCACTCTTGTTTTGTTTTGATATTCTATAAATCTTCTAGAGAGGATATTCTCAACATATTAAGGGCCTTCCTCTTGTCTCTTTCACATTATATGGGTGCCAATAGAACATATGGACTTTTTCATCTGTAGTCTCTCATTCTGAGTATGTGACTGGTCTATCAAACTATTCATACATTCTTTTTTTTTTAATTATAGCTTTTTATTTATAAGATATATGCATGGGTAATTTTTCAGCATTGACAGTTGCAAAATCTTTTGTTCCAATTTTTCCCCTCTTTCCCCCCACCACCTTCCCCAGATGGCAGATTGACCAATACATGTTAAATATGTTAAAGTATATGTTACCTACTTTTCTTTAAAGATAAGCTTTTATGCCTCTTTTCATGTTCAATTCTTCACTGGTAATAATTTGAAATATATTCATCCCAACCATATGTCTCTCTATTGTCCTTTGCTTATCCCTTAGTTTTGATTTTTTGGAGAACTTGTAATTCCATTATACATATACATGTAGCATCACCGGAAAAATATTGTACTTTAAAAAGATGATTTTATTTTAAAAAGAAGCTTAGGAACACTAAAAACATTGTATATTTTCTCAAATAGGAACTGTGATGCTCTCTTTGCTATAGAAACTTCCATTTTTCTTGTTTGTTGACCTCCTTCAAGTTTTACCCTTAAACATCCCACTCTTACAAAATAAGGGTATACCAAGCTTTCTCTAGATTTGTTTTTCTTTCCATTGCCTCTCACTGTTCACAGTATTCCACTAGTGTCTGCTGTAAGATTTTCCAAATGAGTTTATAGCCTAATTATTATTGCCCTTGGTTACCATCTTTTTCTGCTTGGCAAAGAGATAAAGTCTTTTCTGGTTAAAGCAGTTTTTAGGCCTTCTTGGCCTTTTAGTTCAGGTTACTGCATAGAAAAGATGTTGAATTTTGCTTTGCAGATACTGAATAATATTCCATAAGTCAAACGATCATAGAATTTCAGGGTTGAAAGGGACCTCAGAGCACAAATTATACCTGAAAAAAGAATCCCCATCCCAATGTGTAAAACTCCTCAAACAACTCTAGTTGAAAATGTCAAGTGAGAAGAACAATATTACCTTCTTAGACAAGCTGCTCTACTTTTAGATAGCTCAAATTCTTAGGAAGTTTTCCTAACATCAAACCTCAATTTAACTTTTTTGTATATTCCACCCATTGTTCCTAGTTCTGTCCCCTGGGATCAAACAGAACATCCCTGATCCCTTTTCTATAAGAGAGCCTTGTAAATACTTGCATACACTGAAGAGTTTACTCCTTCAAAAATCACTTCATTTCCAGCTAACTGTCCCCACTTCTTTCCACTGATCCTTGTATACTTCTCTGGCTTCCCTTCACAAAGGTAAAATAGGTGGAAAATACCAGAGCTGAAACTGATCCATAGAGATCCAGAGAAGGTTCAACAATGAATATAAATATGGTAATGGTGTCCTAAGTACATATATACTAGTATAACCTTACTTGGTTTATCGAAGGCCTGAGAAACTTTGTGGCTGAGAGGACCATGGACATTTATTTCATTATAGTCTTTGAACTGAGAAAAAGCCTTTCCCCACCCTTCTCCCTCCATATAAACATAAAGTCCTTTTTTTTTTTTTTTTTTTTTTTGGCCCTGAAAGCAATTACTGTTATTTGCTCCTGTTTTCCAGATCTCACAGAGCAGGCTCTACTTTTGACAAAGCTTTAGCCAGTATTGTTACTAGAGCCTTTATAGATTTCTTAGGCTCCCCTTCACATTAAGGACTATGAATGGCTTTTCCAGACCAAATTGTGTAGCTGTGAGTGAGCCGAGGTTTTTGCATTTTTAATGTCCAGGCAAAGTTCACATACCGTATCTGTTTTCACTTTACATGCCCAACTGGCCTTTTTCCTTTGCTGGGCTACCTCAGTTTGAGGTGATTTTTTTTTCCTCTTTGAATTGAGTATCTGCAAGTTATGGTGTTTTTGCAGCCTGCCCTGAGAATCCCAACACTCAACATTAGATAGTGAGGAAAGTAGCCTTTTTTTCCCCAAAAAAAGCTCTGTAATATCATTATTAAACAACAAAAAAGTAGCAACATAAAAATTAGGAAGGAATGATTTCACATATTCCTTTCAAGACCTACTATGTGCTTTAGCATCCCAATATCTCTGTTTCTTTTTGGCCTAGCCTTTCTCTTAAAAAAAGAACTTTGCTTTTTTTTAGGCTTAGTCTTTGATTTGACAGTCTCCTCAGGATACATTTCAGATACCAGCAAAAAAAAAGCAAATATGGAAGCAGGTACAGAAAAAAAAAAGATGCTTTATTGAAAGAAAGACTAAAGCTCCTAATCAATTCCAAAAGAACTTACCCCCTGAAGAAGTGGGAGACAAAGCAATCCAATCCCAGAATTACAAATTGGAGCTTAAAAAGCTGGTGGCATAGAAGTCTAATCTTGCACAAGGAGCATCCTAGGGGAATTAGGAGAAAAAAAGAGACCTGCTGGTACAATCTCTGAAAATGAGGGAAGTCAAGCAGGCAAACATTTCTAATTTCTTTCTCCCTTTTTCAGTGTATTCTCTGATGGTGGACTTCTCCTTAGCAACTTCTCCTTTGACCTACGTATGCATCCTAGTGTTTTCTTATATTTAAACTGAGTTTAAGACTTTATTTGATTAAGAATCCTCTCTTGGCACAACTGTTATCATATTTTTCTATCTTCATACCTATTCTGCCTAATACTGTCATGCATATGCTCAGTTCAAGTCAACAAGCATATATTAAATCCCCTGCTATGAGCAAGGCACCTTGCCAGGGGACGGGAGCCACAAAGACAAAAAAAAAAAAAAAAAAAAGGCAGGATTGCACTCAAGGAGATTGTATTCTTCTGGGAGGCAGACAGGTGAACTAATAAACAAGGGTGGAGGGAATTGAAAGGGGAGAGGGAGAAAAATACTAAAAAGGGGTTAGAAACAAAACCTTAGAAGTGGGTACCAGATATGAGGCTTATAAGAAATTAGGAATCATAAATGTCAAAAGAGAAGGAAGGTATATTTAATATCTCTAAGTTTAATTGGAAGATAGTTTTTTTTTTTTTTTTTTTAAATAATACTCAATAATACACAGGTCCCCTCACTCCCTCATCACCTTGAGATAAAAATCATCTGGGTTAGAGAATCATGTTACAGGCACTTAAAAAAAAGAAAGCTTTTTAAAAAAAACAAACTTGTTTAATTGATTATGTAGAGTACTCTACTAGTTTGTATATACAAATATAACAGCAAATATTAAGCTATGATCATTGCAATACTTGAGCTCATAACCAAATGAAAAGATACAGCACATATACAAATAACACATGCACTTGAAACTGTTCTTCCAACTTCTACTTGAGCTAGCTACTTTGTCGCAGAGCAATACTGCTACATATCTACTCAGCTCAGGAAGTTAAAAGCGTTTGTGAGGGTCTTTTCTATTACTATTGCACATGGTTCCCCACTAGTGTACTTTCATTGATACCATACCAACAGACTTAATTAGAAAGGTATACCTTTTAGAAAGATGTATTTACTGAGGTAAAATATGAATAACTGGTACAACACATTTAACCAAAATCCTTGATAGACTTTTCTACAAATACATACAGAATCTAGAGAGATTAATCTCCAAGAATTTAAGTGACAAAGGGTAACACAGCTTGAGGAAGTCCTTTTCTTCGAGTCCTCAATATGTTCCATCTATGACTGACATCGTTTCAGTTTTTTGGGGTTTTTTTTTTTTTTTTTTCCTTTTTGGGTTCTTTAGAAAGCCTTGAATCTATAGCCAGTCTGTCCTTGGCTCCAGATGCAAGCATTGGTATTAGCTGTTCTGGGGATCCTGATAGAACACCAGTGGGAATATGAAAAGTCCAAAGTCCTGTGGACTCTTTGAAGCTTACAAGGTACTTCTTCAGCCAAGGGAGTTGGGAAGAGGCCAAAGCCAAGGTTTTCTCTTCCCTTTCCCAAATTATTCCTTTTTGGAGGCTTAACCAGAACGACTCTCTCTCCTGGCTTGTTTCTTTCCCAGATTTCTCAGTTTTGACCTGATCTGCTATTTTATAGATGACCCACAGGATATGACCCATTTGTTTCACCCTTTTTGAGCACATTGTCATTTCATTTCATCCAATGACTTTTACAGAGTTTTTGCTCATAGACTACAATGTTTGCTTGATTGTGACATGTTCTCACCTGATTAAAGTATTGGGGTATATTATTTCTTATAAATATAAATACTATCAACATTTTAAGCTGGGTCAGTTAACTGATCATTTGACTCCATGCCCCCTCTCCTCACACAAAGTAATTTTAAAATACATGTTAAAGTTACAAAACTAAGGTATGAGAGGTTGGAGAAAGAAAGGATAATCTCCCAGCTCAGGAAGTCAAGAAAACATTCAATAATATCCTCTCAAAGTAAACTCTTCAGTAACCTAGGTGCTCAGAAAAGAAATGTTTCTTGCCAACATCAGCTCCTGAATTTTCCTCAAGTATTTCTTGCATTTTCTTTTCTCCTTATCTGTGTATTATTTCTTCCTACATAAGGACAGTCTCAAGAACCTTTCCCTTTAATATGTAGCTGTTTAGTTAGCCGCTATCTTGTATTATTTCTAGGGAATATATAGTTGCTAACTCAAAAAAATTATGTGCAGTCTTGCTAGGAAGACTTTCTGATAATATTGTTAGCATGATTTTGCCTAAATGGCACATGCCTGGTTTCTACCTGTTGAGCTGCTAGAAAGAGATGAGTACTGACAAAGACTAAATGATAACTAATACTATCTAAACTAGCCACCCCACTGGGGCTGCCTGTTGGGATATGCAGAATCTTAATGCCTGAAGTGCAGTCAGCTAAGGTAAAGTCACTGCAGGTATTCAGGTTACCAGAGTGTTAATTAGCTGCAGATGAGCTTGGAAGTAGAGCACTGGAGGTGTGTAAAAGAGGGAAAGGGGGAGGGGAGGCTTTGATAAGGGAAGACTGAGCTGTCTTGTTAGCATTATAAAGGTTACAAGAATGGAACTTCTTTCTGTTGCAATTGATCAACAAGAATTTATTTAGTGCCAAAGAAAAACTAGGTGATGGGAATACAAGACAAAAGTGAAATGGTCCCTGCCTTCAAGATGCTTATATTCTGTAGGTAGGTAGACAATATGTGTGTAAACATACAGATAGATAGATAGACACACAGACTCCTACCTCCAGTCTGAACAGTGGAACGTATTCTGGAATCAAAGACCCTGTGTGCAAATTCTTCAGTCACTAACCAGGAATTGGGGCAAATCACTTCACCTGTTTTGTCTCCTAATCTATAAAATAAGAGGGTTGGACTGAATGGTCTCCGAAGTCATTTCTAGTTCTAGATCTCTGAATTATAAACTATGAGAGAGTGAGGGAGAGCTTTGCAGGCAGAGGAGACAGTGATAACCAAGGCAATAATACAGGCATAGGAAATAGTGTCATGTATGAAAGACAGGAAAAAAGACCAATTTGGTTGGACCTAGAACAAGAGACTGGGAAAATAGACTGGGCCCAGATTGTGAAGGGCTACTTTCCCAGAAGCCTTTGCTGTTTTTATTTACCTTCTTCAGTATCTCAATAAGAATCCCCTGAGCCTCCTCTTTTTCTACACAGAAACTCTGGAGCTAAGGCCTTTAATCATGTATTATTATGTGAGAGGTCTCTATCTCAAACTACCTGGGTCATTGCCTAGATTGTATAACTGTTCTCTTAAGGGTAGAAGAACATCTCTGATTGTTGGTTAGTAGATTGTTGTTGTTCATCCTTCATGGCTTAATAGGAAGGAAATAAACTAAAAAGAATTTTGAGGTCACCGCTCTCCCTTACTCCCTTGCTAAAAGCAGAGTTTTAACTATCAGGATGAGGCTTTATCACAAAGCAAACTTCTGTCCTATAGCAGCAATCATTCCTCCACCTTTACAGTTTGCTAATATACCATACATTCTCACTGTCTCTGACCAACCCTATTCAAGCTCATGTCCCATCTATCACAGGGCTTGCCTTTCCCATCTGCCCCCCAGAAGAAAACCATAATGCAGTAAGTAGACTACAGCCTCCATGCTGTAACTGCCAGTTATCCCTCTTGATCATCATCTCCTCCAAAAGCCTATAAGATTTTTGCTTCAGGTAACAATGTTCCTAACCTTGGCTCTTGGTGTAGTTCTCTTTAGAAACTCTCCTCTAGCCTATAATCCCAAACAAACAAGAGCATCATCTTTAAGGGTTAATATTGTATCTTGTTACTGATTTCAGTAGTTCCCCAATACCCAAGTTACTTCTTGCTACTACATCAAGTATTTTTGGAGAACATGCCTTATCCTTTCAGGCACAGATTTTTTCATAAGTGAAGCAATATCCTCAGTGGTGAGTCCAAAAGTCCTTTCTTAGAAGGAGTAATATAATAAATAATACTAGTACTAATAATTATATGGCACTTTAAGGTTAACAAAGCAATTTACAAATATTACCTCATTTGATCATCATAATAGCCCTGTGAGATAAGGTGGATATATTTGCTCTCATTTTATAGATGAGAAAACTATACTGACATGAGGATTAAACAACTTGTAAGTGTTTGATACAGGATTCAATTTAGGTCTTACCAACTCCAAATCCAGTCTTTTATCTATTAGGATGCTATAGACTATAATTGTGGGATCTGTGTAAATTTTATGTTTGACAAAGGGTCATGTTTTATCATGTTGCAAGAGTCTTATGGAGGTTTTTAGAATGAGCAACAAATATTTCCAAGTTGATAATGTCTATAAGACATGTTTTAAAACTCAAAGTGAAGATTTACTCCCTTTTTAGGAGACATATTTACATTTTCTTGTCTTTATGGGCTCAGGAGCTATGATTCTTTTCTCTCATGTGAAGAGATTTCAAAGTGCTTTTTCCCCCCCTCTGAGTGGTTTATACTTCATAATGATTTGCTTCTGTAAACTACACAGCTAAAGATTTGCACACCTGAAGATATTTTTTTAAAAATTCCTTTATACCCAACTGTGCCGCCTGTAGCCAATAGTCTACAAGTCAGGTATGAGCACTCATACCAGAGAAAATGAAACAATAATAGCAGGATCAGGAGCAAATCGGATGGATATATTGGCTATACAGGGAAAACAATTTAATCCATCATTGCCATGAAGTCACAGATGAGTTTAGCTTATTCATTCCCTCAGGTAGCTGCACAGTTACCTACCAAAAGCTTCTACAGAATACAAAAAAGCCATTTCTGAGAGTGTTGATAGTCATAGTTCCATCATCCCATTGAACCCAATAAACACTTTTTATTCTTTTTATTCTTTATATTAGCATTTCTTCGTACATCTAAATTTGCTAACGTACAACCAGTCTCATTATAACTGTCTTGTGAACAACAGAAAAATGAGAGCACGGGAGAGTGGAAAGGAGAGAAGTCTTCCTTGAGTCTCATTCAAGATGTTCTGCCTGGTATCAAAGGACTAAGAACTGAGTGTGTTACCAAAAGGTCCATATAGACTTAATGTCAGGAAGACCTCCCTGAAAATCAGAGCTATTCACAAGCACAACTAATATGCCTTAAGAATTTAACTATGCTGGGGGGCAGCTGGTTGGTACAGTGGATAGAGCACCAACCCTAAAGTCAGGAGGACCTGAGTTCAAATCTGATCTTAGACACACTGGCTGTGTGACTCTTGGCAAGTCACTTAACCCCAATTTCCTCAAGGGGAAAAAAAGAAGAAGAAGAAAAAAAAAAAGATAAGAGCATAGGGCCTAGAGTCAGGAAGACCCATTTTCCTGATCTCAAATACAGTCTCAGACACTCACTAGCTGTGTGATCCTAGATAAGTTCATTTGACCCTATTTGCCTCAGTTTCCTCATCTGTAAAATGAGCTGGAAAAGGAAATGGTGAATTTTTGCCAAGAAAACTCCTCAGATGGGGTCACAAAGAGTCAGACATGACTAAACAATTATTTTAATTATTAATAGTTGTTAGGGCTCATTCAAAGTTAAAAAATATATAAAGTAGGCAGAGAAATTTGGAACACCCCTTGTTTTTCTTCTGTGTCTCCTTTAATGTTGTTTTCCCCCATTTAGTATTCTATCTGCCCATAATCTCCTCCTTTAACTCAGTATCACCATTAAGTACCCAGCTCTACTGTATGGTTCTTTTCTCTTGGCAAGGAGGAAAACATCTGATTAATTAATTCACATTTACTTTAGATGTACTCAGTGTGTTACTCCTCCAAGGAGTATTTTGCCTTTCAAAAAGTAGGAACTAGAAATGGCATTTTTAAGCTGAATGAATGAATTTCTAATGGTGAAATTTCAAACACTAAGGCTAGAAAGGAAGTTTGGGGACACAGAGACCTTCTTGGTATCCCTTAAATCAGGTCATCTAGGTAATTAAAGACTCCACAACTCATAAAACCAGCCCTAATCATGCTTCTCTATTTAATTTCATTAACACAAACAGGTCCATTCCAAGGTGATAAGTCCTTAGTTTCCTTTGCTACTTAGTGATCTGGAAATTTCTAGTTCCTAAAGCAAGAACCAGAGGAGAAACTTGAGTGAGACTACTTAGGGCTTTTCTCCGAACTGCTAAGATTTGGAGGAGGGTCTTCTAATAGCACCTACACTCCTTTGATGTTGTAAAAATAACTAAGCTTTGGGAAGAATAATTAGCAAAAATGAGAAAGTGCTAAAACCCCAACACTGTTCCATGTTCCCCTCCTCCAACCCCTGTCTTCCTGAGATATCAGCCTCCCCCAGGTCTTCCCTGTCTCTTTCCTGCTGGCATAAGAATGTCCAGGCTTCTCTTCCCCTTAAAAGTGATCTGAGGGCCTATTTTGTGAAGCTTGTTCCAGGGTGACAAAAATGCTATTTAAAACACTGGCAAATGTCATTTTCAAGAGTCCTGGACCTAAAATCATGCACATAAGAGGCTCTTCTAATCCATTAATGAAAACAAGTTGTCATTGAGTCATTTTTCAGTTGTATCCTATTCATTGTGATCCCATTTAGTTTTCTTGGCAAAGGTGTTGTTCTGGTTTGCCATTTCCTTCTCAGGCTCATTTTACAGATGAGGAAATCAAGGCAGCAAGGTTAAGTGATTTGCTCAGAGTCACACAGTTAATAAGGGTCTGAGGCAGGATTTGAAGTCAGGACTTCCTGGATTATCCACAGCACCACTTCACTTGGTGCTATCCACCTGAAGCTCTCTCTTGTGGGTGAGTTGAAGGAAAAATAAGAGTCTGCTATTGGGTAACAGATCATTTGAAAGTGGCAGCTTTGTCTTTTTTATCATCATTATTATTGTGTTCAAAACATTAGCTGTTTACTCTTGTTGTTCATGGTTATGCATTCTGTTATGACAAGAGGCAGATGTAAAGGATGACATGTCATTACTGAGACCATTCACCACCTCGCTTCGCTGCCGACCATATTGCTGTTTCCTGAGACAACGGGCAGAGAGGAGAAACATGACAAATGCATCCATTTCCCACGGCTCAACCACTTCCATGCTCAGGAGTGTGTATGAAACAGAGGGAGGAGAAGCCTTAAATACACACTAATCACACTCATGGGCCCACATCCCCGCTACCCTCAAGGAGGGCTTCATTTCAGGTTTCTCACCCAGCATTTCAATGTCAGGAGGTCGGCCACTGGGCTGACTGTAACTCAAAGGAGAGCATGTTCTGGATTAGAGGTGATACTCAGACAGAGATCCCTCTGGTGATGGTCTGAACTTCCCCCTTATAAATGACTAGAATAAGACATCATCCCTCAGATGGTCTCAGTGAAAATAAAAAAAAGTTACTTGATGTGAAATGGGACACCGTTACTATGGATTAGCACAAGAGTTAGGTGGGAAGACAGCTGGGACTTGCATGGTATGAGATGGGAAGGATGGTGTATATGGTCAGTTCTCATAGAATCACTGAACTGTAAGAGACCTCAGGGGCTATTTAGCCCAATCCCTTCATTTTATAGATGAAGAACTTGAATCCCAAGGAAGGTATAGCTTATCATACCAGTAATATCAGAGACGGGATGTGAAACTAGATCTTGTGGCCCCAGATCCAGCCCTTTTTTCATGGGTGCAGTGCCTTACACTAGGAATCTTGCAAAGGCAGGCCCGTGAGAGGTACTCTGCAAAAATCTGGGTACTAAGCGTCCCTCTCTGAAATAAACTTCATCTATAGCCCAGTTTTGCCTAGGGTCATTTCTGTCCTGATGGGAAGATTAATTAAACACCATAATAAACTAGAAAGCAATTGTAAATACATCATCCTCTGGAGGTCTTCAGAAAAAGACAGGCCTGACCTTGTAGGCTGATTTATGGATGGAGACATTCCAGGCACCAAAAGGGCCAGACTAGGAAACTCCTTATAGTTCTAAGAGTTTATATAAAAGATAAAATCGAGCTTACCTAATGAAAAGTGGGAAAATCTTGCTTGATTTGCTAAGTAGGTATTTATGTGGATGTTTAAGGAATGTTTCTCCCTTCCCCCTCCTTTTTGTATGTGTGTAAATGAGGAGAAAGCTTTAGTAGTGGAATGGAAAAGAACATTGAGAGCTTCATATCTCTGTAGTTGTATGCTATTTTAGGGTTCAGTTGGATGGATGGATGGATGGATAGATGGATGGGACCAATTAAAGTGTAAGTCCATTGTCAGCAAGGATTGTGGTGTTAAAGTTTGTACTTTCCATTAAACTCGGGCTGATACTGGATACATGAAAGTGATTACTAAATATCTGCTGATTGAATGGTTAGGAGAAATATGTCCTCAAAGTTATTTTGAGTGATCCTTGTATGGAAGAGGGAGAGAGAAAGAAGTCGGTTCTCATCTCATGAGGAGAAAAGCCTAATAAATTCTAAGTCAAGAATTTATTTGTCAAGATGGGAAGAAAGCAAGTGTTTAGTTCCAGGACTCTGGAAAAGGATGGATAAATTTCTATTCCTTCCCCTTGATACAGAGAAATAAATTACTAAGCTCACAAGCTCATTAACCTTAGTTTCTGTTATCCTAAGTCAAAAGGGTTTTATTGGCCAGCATATGTAATCATTTCAGTATATCTGAAGTGAATTTACAGTAAAGATCTGAGCAATGCATTCAAATACAGAACACCTTGAAAATGCTGTGAATGTCAGCACTGGCTGCACATTTTTCTACAGCTTCACTAGGCTTGCAGACTTCCCATAGGAACCAGTCTCTGACAGTACCTCATGGGATCTTGAGACCCTGTTCCTTTTCTTAGCGAATGAGAGGAAAGGGGGGGAAAGGAAATGGACAGACTGTTTTGTCTCTTTTGTCCTTTTAAAAAACAAAACTAAACAAAGCAAAAAAAAAAAAAATTCCTTTGCTTCAAACAAGCTATTCTGGGTAGCCATCTCCCCACTATTTTATAGTACTCTTATTTCCCTCCCCGATTCTAAAGCTAGCCTTGTATTTTGTATGCACCCTTCCCCAGTCTATTTTCTAACTGAACTTTCCTAGTTAAGAATTCCAGGCTTTCATACATAAGGCATCAGCCATCTGGGCAAAGAATGTGAGGTTCTTTATTTTGGATGGGATCTGGGTAGAGTCTGTTTGGATTCTTGATTTTGTTTGCAAATGTTAAGAACCATTATAGCAATGTGTGCTCAGTGAATCTAAGCTGGGATCTGTTAGTCAATGAAGGTATGTTGGGAATTCTGTATGTTTGCAGCCACACAAATACTCCAACTTTTATTAAAGATGTAAGTGAAAGTAGCGAAGACATTGTGTGGATTGGAGAGGAGGCAAGTGAACAATTGAGTTTCTATGCTAGTCACTGCCAAAACCAAAAAGGAAAGCGCTTGGGCTGATTAGAGCCCAGCAGTAGTATTAGCTGCTGGCAGAAATATTTGTCTGGTTGGTGATAAACAATAGAGGTACACACAGGGTTCTATGGGAGAAATAAAATAAAATAAAACTAACCTGTGATAGCTGTTCCCGGAATGTTCAGAAGAGTTCCCGATCAAAATGATTGTGAATGTGAAAGTTATTACTGCTCAAAAAAAAAAAAAAAAAAAAAAAAAAAAAAAAAAAAAACACTTTATATCAGGGTTAATTATAAGGAGATTCTGTAGTATAATTAGTGTTCTTTCTATGGAGGATTAAGGGGCCCTCCTAAATGGTCTTTTTGATTGCCTTCTTCCCTTTTTTAATTTCCTCCTTGTCCTTTTTGATTATCTACCCCACGACCCTCAGGGCTCCTCAATGTAATACAATTAAAATAACATTTTTGTGTTAGAGGATTTTATTTTATGAGCTATTAACCCCCTGCATACCAAAAGGCTTTTTTTTTTTTTTTTTTTTTTTTTTTTTTTTTATTTACCAGGAAATTGCATCCCAATAACAAAAAGTTTTTTTTTTTTTTTTTTTTTTTTTTTTTTTTTTTTTTTTTTTTTTTTTGGTTTCTCCCCCTTTTCCCCTACTCTCTGACACAATGACAAACTTATCATGGATTCAACTATCAGAGCAAATGTACCACCCTCTAACAATCGACCAAGGAGATTGTAGACTAGTGGGTGGCTGGGGAATTACCCTAGATTAGTCTTGAGTTGTTGATTGGATGTCTTTCTACTGTTGGATCTGAGCAGAAGAAAGAAGGAAAGAGCAAAAAAAAAAAAAAAAAAAAAAAAAAAACAACCCAATAACCTTAATTCTAATTAGTTAAAAGGTAAATTGTTCACAGATCATTTTCATTTTGGGCACTGATGTTGCACAAGGGTAGCCAATTTCCTTTTTTTGTTGTTTTTTTCTTCCCATTTTTGTAGGTTGTATTCTACCATTTGCAAATCCTAATACTAATCAGGACCTGAAAATAAATGTTATCTTCTTGATTGACTCAGTTCCCATTAATTTGTTAAACTTAGTATTTTGTTGGTCCTGTTTCATCACAGGTCTTTGATGGTCTGATGCTTTAGTGACAAGAGAGTTAATTCCTTAGGTTTACTGCAGGTCAGTGGGGATATGACTCACTTTAGAAACCTAGTTGAGTTATTCAGCTATTAAAATGCAGCTAACCATCTAAGTGACCTTTTTGTTCATTGGTATGGGAGTACATAATCTTTTTTTCTTTTTATGTTGGGTTAATGAGGACTAATCAGAAGTTAAATAGGAGGAGGAACTGATTTTTTGTATATGACTTTATATCACTGACATTTTAATATCATTGTAATTATTGATTACTGTTGGGGGGGAGGAATATAAACTACCTAAGACTCACAGTCTGTGCCCTCATAAAGCTTAATATTCCATTTGAGAAGATTTTTATCTTGATAAGTGTAAAGTGAAAAACCAGTTTTAATGAACAGTTCAAGACAATAGTAAGAGAAATATCTATCACAAGGCAGTATGAGGCTCCAGCCAAATGAGTGGTGCAGACAATTCTATAGGCCTTCAAAGGAGAAATTCCTCATTTCAAATTGATCTGGTAAGGAAGACAGACTTTAATGCTGACTATGTTGCTCTCCAGTGAATTAGATCAAGCAGTGTACCCTGATCATGTCACTGGCAAGGGTACTTTTTAATCATTAAGAATTATACCCACCGAAAATATTTTTACAGTCAAAGGTTCTGATAAAGGCCTCATTTCCAAAATATATAGAGAATTAACTCTAATTTATAAAAAAATCAAGCCATTCTCCAATTGAAAAATGGTCAAAGGATATGAACAGACAATTCTCAGATGAAGAAATGGAAACTATTTCTAGTCATATGAAAAGATGCTCCAAGTCATTATTAATCAGAGAAATGCAAATTAAGACAACTCTAAGATACCACTATACACCTGTCAGATTGGCTAAGATGACAGGAAAAAATAATGATGATTGTTGGAGGGGATGCGGGAAAACTGGGACATTGATGCATTGTTGGTGGAGTTGTGAATGAATCCAACCATTTTGGAGAGTAGTTTGGAACTATGCTCAAAAAGTTATCAAACTGTGCATACCCTTTGATCCAGCAGTGTTACTACTGGGATTATATCCCAAAGAGATTATAAAGAAGGGAAAGGGACCTGTATGTGCACGAATGTTTGTGGCTGCCCTTTTTGTAGTGGCTAAAAACTGGAAACTGAATGGATGTCCATCAGTTGGAGAATGGTTGAATAAATTGTGGTATATGAAAATTATGGAATATTACTGTTCTGTAAGAAATGACCAACAGGATAATTTCAGAAAGGCCTGGAGAGACTTACATGAACTGATGCTGAGTGAAATGAGCAGGACCAGGAGATCATTATATACTTCAACAACAATACTATATGATGACCAGTTCTGATGGATCAGGCCATCCTCAGCAACGAGATCAACCAAATCATTTCTAATGGAGCAGTAATGAACTGAACTAGCTATGTCCAGAAAAAGAACTCTGGGAGATGACTAAAAACCATTACATTGAATTCCCAATCCCTATATTTATGCACACCTGCATTTTTGATTTCCTTCACAAGCTAATTGTACAATATTTCAGAGTCTGATTCTTTTTCTACAGCAAAATAACGTTTTGGTCGGGTATACTTATTGTGTATCTAATTTATATTTTAATATATTTAACATCTACTGGTCATCCTGCCATCTAGGGGAGGGGGTGGGGGGGGTAAGAGGTGAAAAATTGGAACAAGAGGTTTGGCAATTGTTAATGCTGTAAAATTACCCATGTATATATCATGTAAATAAAAGGCTATTAAATAAAATAAAAAATTAAAAAAAAAAAAGAAATATTTTGGTCAATTGGTTTTATGGCTTCCAAATTTATAAGCAAACTAGGATGACTAAGTATATATAATTAATTTATAATTATGCTAAATCTATTTAGCATTTTAGCTTAAGAGTTCAATAAATTCTCTGTCTTTATGAGCACAAAAAAAAAAAAAAAAAAAAAAAGAATTATATCCACCCATTCTCAAGGAGCTTTTGACTGAGGTGGATTTTATTTTAAATCAAATCAATTAGAAGTGGGGGGTAAGAGGTGAAAAATTGGAAAAAGAGGTTTGGCAATTGTTAATGCTGTAAAGTTACCCATACATATAACCTGTAAATAAAAGGCTATTAAATTAAATAAATAAATAAATCAAATCAATTAAAATCAATCAGGAACATCTTTTTTTTTTTTCTTTCTTAGGAAAAATACTTTTGTTGTTCATTATTACAATGCATATTCTTTATAATCCAGTAGTTTCATGCTTAGAAAATTTCTTACAACATAAAATAATGATTTACTTTCATTTTTCAGCTTACTTTTTCACCCATAAGAAAATGGAAGAATCGTTTTAATTAATTTGTTTAATAGGTTTGAACTAGGAGTCAAGTAACTTAAATATTTGAGTTCTGGTTTAATGCTAAATAGCTGAACTACTTTGAGGAAGCACACCACTTCTTTGGCTTTACTATCTTTATTTGAAAAATGAGGGGATAATTCATGAATTTATAATTTCATCAGTGTGGATATTCCATCGTTGTTATTGTTGAGTCAGGTCTGATTCCTTGTGACCCCATGGACAATTTATATGCCTTCACTGATGATCTCTGTGCTACTTTATATAATTTTTCATGAGTAACATGCTATACTTTTTTTATACCCATCAAACATCTCTATTTCTTTTGGAGTGACCAACATCTTAATTCTTTAGGAACTTTTCTCTTTATATTCTTTTCTATGATTCACAATCACATAACATCATAAGAAGAATATTTTTAATCTTAAGAAATCAGATTTTTATTTCATGAAACTATGTGTAACACTGTACAATTTTCCAAAAGCAATTTAGCCATTGTCTTCCTCCTTTGCAATGTTCTAGTTCTTTGTCCATTGCAATGTTTGTTAAAGACATAGGTAATGATTGATTCAGCAGTTTCACAAATTGCCCATTCAACTGCATATTATAGTATGGATAGTAAGCATTCTTTATGCACTTGGTTTTTCCTACATGACTATAGTTATGCTGAATTCTTGAGTGATTATGTATTACTTCAGTTTTCTTGGTCATGATAGAATCAACATATATCATGTACAAACAGGAACAATGGAAGGATATCACTGTCTATAGGGAAGTCCTTTTCCATTTGTATTTTGTGCTGAACATATTCAAAGAAGAAGGGAAATATCTTGTTTTATGCCATATTTGATATTAACACTTAAGGATCATTGAACAAATTTATATATGTTGTTACATGCAGCTTCCCAGGAATGTGGTTATAATTTTAACATATGTGTGAGAAACATCTTGTTGCTATTAAGGAAATAGTTTACCAAATAAAATTCTTTTTTATAGTTTTCAAATGATAATCATAGTAGGGCTTTGTGTTCTCAGTACCTCTTCATTCATTTGTGTATCTAAAAAGATATGGCTTGCTCTACAATATTGTTTATAAAAAGCCTACCTATTCATTTCTCATAACTTCATCAAGGATGCCATTAAATGATTCTCAAAGATTTTATAGAGATAGGAAAGTGGGCATATGGCTCAATAGTTATTTATATTTTCTCAATTACCTTTCTATCAGTAATAATGTCTGTGATTTTTTCCAAGTATTCATTATTTTCCCTTTCAAAAACTTTGTGAATCAATTCTTTAATGCCATCAGAATTATTCATTTCAGTGAACATATTTGATTTATTTCTGCTATTCTTCCTATCTTTGTTTTCTGTGATGCCATTTCTATTTCTTCGTGCAGACTATTAGGGACTATGATACTACAGTCCAAATGAGGTGCCTCCATTGGAACTGATAGAAAAAAAAACTGTTATAAACTTTTTAAAACAAAATTATACATATACATAATTGTTATAAAATTCTCAACAGATATTCCATGGTTTTTATCTGTTTACTTACTACTTTTTCAGTTTCATCCTAAAGCCAATTTGGGATGACTAGCTTAATTAACTCTTTTGCCAAACTTTTCTTCATATTTTCTCCTAGATTATATAGAAGCCAGCTCTCCTTTTTCGATTGGGAATCTAGAGAAAGAAAATAGTCTTCTCAAACTTATAGAAGATACTACCAGTACTAAATCTGTATTGCAACCATAGTATCCTGTATTAGTTTCTAAATTTAGTATAGTTGGTATGATAGAGGAATGATTACTTGATACCCATAGTACTGGATAATATTGCATTGGTACAGTTTGTTAAGCATTTATATTATGCTTTGCATTATAATTATTTTTATAATTTATATTATATATATATATATGTGTGTGTGTGTGTGTGTGTAGGTATCCTTGTACAGTAAATATTTGAGGAAATATTTAGAGTGCTGGGACTGGAATCAAGAAGACCTCAGTTCAAATTAAGTCTCACAAGATGTGTTACTCTTGACTAAAGGGATATTTCATTTCTATTTGTGTTAGTTTCCTCATTTGTAAAATCAGGATTATAATAGCATCTATCTCCCTGGATTATTGAAGGATCAAATGAGATGATATTTCAAAAGCACTTAGCACAATGCCTGGCACATAAGCATGATATGAATATTAGTTGTTATTATTATTTGTTGAATAACCATGATAACGAATGAATGGAATTGAGAAATGACACATTTATATTTGCTTTCTTACATCACAAAGTCTATATCATAATCCTGGGCACATAGTTGGCTTTGAACAAATATTTGGTTTTGATTCTGTGCTAGTCAAAATTGCTATAAACGCTTTGGGTAAAGGAATAGACTTTTCAATGATACAAATTGAGAAAGGATAACTAGCACATTGAATGACAATCAGTATCCAAAAGCATCCCAGCAGGCTAGAATATTAAGTTGAATTTAAGAGGATGAAATTTAATAGGGCTAAATGGCTTACATTTGGGTAAAAAATGTCGACTTTACAAGCACAATATGGTGGAAACTTGGCTAGACAACAAGTCATATGAAAAAGACTTGGTGGTTTTAATAGGCTGCAAAATCCATGTGAGGATCAGTGTGACATTGTGGACAAACATTTAATTCAAGTCTGAGAGAGAGGTATAGTGTCCGGAACAAAGGAGGTGGCAGATAGAATGCTGGGCCTGTAATTAGGAAGAAATGAGTTTAAATTTCACCACAGATATTATCTGGCTGTGAAGTCTTGGGCAAATAACTTAACCTCTTTCTGCCTCAGTTTCCTCAACTGTAAAATTGGGGAGAGGGTAATAAGAACACCTACTTTTCTAGGTTGCTGTGATAATATGTATAAATTGCTTAGCACGGTGCTAGGCTCATAATTCCTTGTTGTTTAACATGCTTAATAAATGCTTGTTTCCCTCTCTCCTACTCTGCTCTAGTCAGACTATCTCTAGGATATTGTATTTTATATACTCAAGAAGGACAATGACATGCTAGAGTCCAGAGGAGGTTGGCTAAGAGGGTGAGAGAATTGGAAATCACAAAGTACCAAGATTACTTAAAGGAACTGAGGGTGTTTAGCATGAAGAAGAAAAAACAAAGATGAGACCACAAAAGCTGTCAGAATTTGAAGGTCTATCAAAGAGGGATTAGATTTATTTTACTTGGCTCCGGAGAGCAAAACTAGAAGCAATAAGTGGGATTCAGTTTGATTGAACAAGCAAACATAAAGAGGAAAGATGCCTTAGAAAGCAGTGTGGTCCCAATCCCTGGAATTTTTCAAGCAAGGGCTAAATGGCTACTTATTAGAGATATTGTGGGTATCACTTATCTTCCTGAGCAATTGAAGATGTTTTTCCCTAACTTTGAGATTCTGTATTGTATGTATACATATAGTTATATTTATGTGTTGTTTTCTTTTTTCTCCTCTGCTGGAAAAAAGAAGGGGACTTAAATTGTGTTATGTGTGCTTGGGATTATCAGTAAATCTATATTAAGTACGTACCATTCTTCTTGCATTGTGCTAAACTCTGAGAACACAAAGAAAAGCAAAAGACAGTACTGACCTCAATGGAGTCTAATAATTGATCTCACATTAGAAAATATTTAATAGTGGATCAAATAACTGAGAGACAAATCTTTTTTTTAGAAATCTTTAAAGATACTCTAGCTATTCACCTTCCCTAACTGGACTCAGTCCTAGCTAAAGGTAGTATGTTAGATTTTATGAATTCTCAGAATCCCTTAGCTTTAAAGTCAATTACGGGATTTTAGATCCAATTCCCCTATTTTGATAAATGAGCAAATAAAGGTCTAAGAGGAAGTGACTTGCTCCATTTGAATTCATATAGTGAATGATGGTTCATTGACTCTTTGTAACTCTAATTGAGATTCTCTTGGCAAAGATACTGGAATGGTTTGCCATTTCCTTCTGCAACTCATTTTAGAGGAGGAAACTGAGGCAAATAAGGTTAAGTAATTTGTCCATGATTACCCAGTTAGGAGTAGTAATGATGATATGATGATGATAATAATAATAACAATACTAATGATAATCATTGATATCTTGTATAGTGATAGTTTACAAAATGCTTTTCACACAACAATCCTATGAGGTAGGGGCTAAAGGTATCATTTTGTTTTGACAGATAACTTCCTTGCCCAAGATTGCATAATGAGTAACTAGATCTCCTAACTCCCAGCCTGCTGTTATCTTCTCTAAACCCCACTGGCCCCTCCTCATCTCTGCTTTGAAATGAAAATCTCTGAGAGGACTTAGCTGCCGGGACATTTTATTTGTTCCACTTGCTGGAAATCTGGTGTTTGTTGCCATTTCACTCTAGGTTTAAGGAGGTTTTTCTTTTCACTAACTTGACAAAGAAAGTAGTGATTTCTTTGTGGTGGGAGTAGTTTTGATTGGGGAGCATTTGTCACCCCCAGCCAGTTTTTAGACATCAGAAAGGTCTTGGTTTTCCTCTGTGTCAGCAAACTTTTCAACCTCTGTGCCTTCTGAACTAGAGAAATCTGCTGCTTGCTAAAAATGTATGTCATATCCTGAGCTATTTCGTTTCAACATTTATGTTAGGCTTTTTAACCTTGCAAAATTCAAGTTCATGGCATTAACTTACTTGGAAACGGTTGACATGCTTGGGAAATTGTCAGCAATTGGGACTATTTGACCACAGGAGAGATGATCTGGGAAACTCAGTGTTTCTTATTGTCTACCGTTGGCAACAAAGCAATGAGAAAAGAAAGTGAATAGCACAACCAGGATAGTAACAGCTGATAGCCCTCATTACAATTTCACGTAAAATCTTTCCTCTGGTTCCACATCTCACTTTACCCAGACAATACTTCGACGAAATTCTATAACTCTTTCTGAGATTTCATAGATCTAGAACTATAGGGAACCTTAGAAATCATCTATCCCAACTCCCTCACTTTATAAATAAGGACACTGAGGTATGGGGAGGCTGTTCTTCTTTAAAGTGACAAAGATAGTAAAAGGGCTAAAATTCATATATTTTCAAATATTTTCCTTCCATACTCGTCACTGTTGGAGCTGACAGTGGGCTAAAGCATGAAGATATCAGATCCACCTGTGTAAGAGATTTCTGGCAGATGCTACAGGTCTAGGTATTGTCCGGGTAAGCAAAGCAAAAGAAAATAACCCAGAAAGAAGGCAGGAGATACCAAATTCAGCAGAGTAACACTCGGGCATGGAGATGAAGGCAAGCTCGTTGCTCTGATTTATTTTGGATAGCTTCCTTTCTCATATTTTATCCTGACTGTTAGATGGGAGTGGCCCCAGTTCTCAGGGTGCTAACCTTGACCAGAAGAAAGTCAAGAGCCTCAGAGTACCCTCTGACCCTGACTGAGGCAGTGAAGAGATGAGAAGGTTATCTTACAATTCCAAATCAAAGGATGACTAGTATGGGATTTTCACTTTGTATGAATATAAGAAGCATCTAAAGAGAAAGAGCTTGAGCATGGGGCAGAAGGAAGAAAGTATTTAAGGGCAGGATGGAGAGCACAAGAAAGAACTCTGGAGGGGAATTCAGTCCTTGGATATGAGCAACAATAAAAAAAAGTTAATAATGTATCACCATTCGTGTTAGTGATCTTTGTTCTTGTTTAACTCAGTCACCAAAATTCAGAGCCCGTTTTTTTAATTCTGCCATTCATAGAATATCTGCCATTTAACTCAATAATAGGCTACATCAGGCTAGACCTAGAGAGGATTGTTTAGTTTTGTTTTGTTTTAGAAAGCACAACATGAAAAAAAGATAAGAGAGGGTGTTTTGGAGAAATAAATATTTGTTATCAGTATGCAAGGGAAGGGATAGTGCCAGAATGAAGAAGTGATGATAATATGAATTGTTTCCATTTTATTTTGGCAGCTTTCTTTAAAAAAAAAAAAAAGTACCATAGTCTTGGTTATTTAAAAATGATAGCCATTTAGCCTGTGATAGCATTGAAATTTCCCTTTGTTCCATAGAAGGATGGAAAGAAGAGAGCAATCTGCTGAGCAAATACATATAGTTGAGGAGTTTCTGAAAAGCCTTCTATAAATCCAATTTTTTGTAAAGCAAAGAAATCTTAAGATAAATCCTTTTGTAAAGCAAAGATATATATTTTTAAATGAATAATCATTTCCTGAGTTATCTGTTTTGAAATTCAAATGTTGATTGATCTGGTTTATTAAAATAGTATATACAGTAGATTAAGAATAGATTTCAAAGAATATTTTCCTATTTGTGAGAAAAATAAAAATAACTTTTATATAGCTCCTATTGTGTTCCTGGTACTTGGCTAAGTGCTTTACAAATATTATTTGATTTGATCCTCAGAATAACTCTAGGAGGTAGATATTATTATTATCCCCATTTTACAAATAAGTGATCTGAGGCAAACAGAAATGAAGTGACTTTCTCAGGGTCACATAGCTACTAAGTATCTGAAGTTGAATTTGAACTCAAATCTTCTTGACTCCCAGTCCCAAACCTTCTATTGACTGCATCACCTAAAATGGATAGGTTTTGGATAAGGGAAGAATTTATGGCCAATAGAGAACATTAAAGAATATAAAATAAATAATTTTGATTACATTGAATTTAAAAGATTTTACACAAACAAAACTAGTATAGACAAGATTAGAAGGAAAGCAGCAAAATGGGGTGGGAGAGAAAGATTTATAGCATTTCTCTTATAGAGATCTCATTTCTCAAATACATAAAGAATTGAGTCATATTTATAAAAATATGGATGATTTTGCAATTGATGAGTGGTCAAAGGATAAGAACATGAAGTTTTCAAAAGAAGAATCAAAGTTCATTGTCATCATATAAAAAATCACTATTAATTAAAGAAATGCATGTTAAAACAATTCTGAGGTATTGATTTTTTTGATTGAGTAATTGATTAATACAACAAAAAAGAAAAATGACAAATATTGCAGGGAGTATGGAAAAATAAAGGCAGTATAATTGTGAACTGATCCAACTATTCTGGAAAAAATTTGGAATCCTGTCCAAAAGACTATAAAAACTAAGCATACCCTTTGATCCAACAGTAGATCTGTATTCTAAAGAAATAAAAGGAAAAGGAAGGACTTTTATGTATAAAAATATTCATAGTAGTTCTTTTTGTGGTGACAAGAATTGAAAATTAAGAGCATCCTCCTTAATTGGGGAATGGCTAAACAAAGTTTGGTGTATATTAATCGTGAAGGAATATTATTATAAGAAATGAAGTACAAGGTGCTTTCATAAAAACCTGGGAATACTTGAACTGATGCAAAATGAAATGAGCAGAACTAAAAGAACTTTGTACACACTAATAGCAATATTATAAAATGATTAACTGTGAATGACTTAGCTATTCTCAGCAATACAACAATCCAAGACAACGCCAAAAAAACTTATGATGAAAAATGCTATCTACGTCCAGTGAAAGAACTGATAGAAACTGAATGCAGATTGAAGCATACTTTTTAAATTCTCTTTATTTTTCTTAGATTTTTTTTGGGGGGGGTCTGCATTTTCTTTTGCGAAGTAGTAAATATGGAAATATATTCTACAACTATACATGTATAATTTCTATCAAATTACTTATCTTTTAAGAAGAAGGGAAGGGAGGGAGAGAATTTGGAACTCAAAATTATTTTTTAAAGAATGTTAAAAAAAATCTTTTTACATGTAATTAAGAAAAAATAAAATAATAACAAAGGGAGAAATAAAAGAATGGATAGTTCTTTAAAACCTGGCTTTTACAAAGCCCTTTGAAGAGACCTGTATGGAACACATCTTTGTAACTACTCTCATACCTGGCTTAGTGTCTGGTATTTGGCAGTTAGCTGCTCAGTACTTTGCGGGGAAGCAGGGGGAAGGAAGTTAAAAAGAAAGCAGGACAGAAAGTAAATGTAATTGTATCAGAAGTGGAAACTAGCACACTTAGGCATGTGCTTAGAAATGACAATTATAAATTTTTCTTACCTATTTGTAAAAGTGTAGGATTTCTACAATGCGTCATTCACAGTAAAGTAAATGGCAGTATTCAATTTTTCCTTAAATGTATTCTGTAATTCAGTTTGACCTTACTCTGTCCCACCTCCAAACCCAACTAGTCCAAATTAAGGTGGCACTTATGGGGTTAATCCCATAAAGACCAGGAGGCAGAATGCCCTGTGTTCTCTTGCCCCTCCTGGCCCAGACTCCATTGATGACCTTCAAGTATAAGGCTGCATCTAGGACAGACCAGGTGTTGGAACTGATCACAGTTGAGAACTGAGGTTTCTGCTTTTTTCACTAAATTGTTTGATTGATGGTGCCTGATTCAGGGAAAGCAGAATAAGTGAGACTCTCAGATGTGGGGGTGGCGGTAGGTAGTAAGTTCAAGAGTCTCGAAAACATTCTCTCCACCTAAACCGAGACCTGTTTGGGGTTTGGGGTTAAATTGTACTTAACCCTCTGACAGTTCCCCAGCCAAAATATGGCAACTACAAAAGCAAGGAAAACTGTCAGCAAAGGATGGGAAATTACCAGTGACGGTTGTTAGTCATTCTTACGGGCAGTAGAAATTTTAAAAAAATCTTTAAATCTGATGTTTTGAGGAAGAGCACCTCTTTCCTGGACAGGACGTATTCTGTCAATTAATGGACTTTCTGCCATTTGCCTGACAAATGATAGTATTTCTTGTAACGTTATACATACAGGTAGTTATTCTTGAGGCTTATGGGGGACCATTGATGTATTGCCTCCCAGGACACCTGGTATATACCTAGGCAATAAATTTCACCAAAAAGCTGTCCCTGCTTGACTAGAAGTGAGGAAGACCTTAAGAGAAGACATAGCTTCTCTTGCTGGAAGATTTGACTGTTTTGCGATCTTAAAAGGTCAAATAAGCCCTTAACTCATATTTTTCTTGGGGACCCAGAATTTGTAAATGTTATTATCTTATCGGAGCCCACAACTATTTGAGTATATCTGAGCAAGGTGGTGGGGGAGGATAGGAATATTTATCACATTTCCACTGCCCTTAAAAAAAAATCCACGTCATCTTTGATTCCTTTTGTGAGACAAACTGTCAGTCACTCACAGAAACTTCATCCTTCCTTCCAGGAAGGTAATTTGTTTAGTGGCAGTGGTGGGTGGTGTGTATGTGTGTGAATAGTCCATCTTCAAAAATGACCCTTGTCCTTTCCCTCCCCTGATCCAAACTGCTCCTTTGAGTTTATTAATTTGGAACTCAGTTTTGACCAGATCTTTTCTCCTTCCCTCCTTCTTCCTCATTCCCACTTTTTCCTGCACAGACATATGAGAGACCTTACATTTGCATTAGATAGTGTGGATGGTCTCTTGTATCTTCCTGTTGTCTTAAAATCTGAATAATAGTTCTTCTTTATGACAGCTTTTTGTTGGGTGGGGGTTGCAGTGGAGAGGCGGGGAGTGGGAGTTCCGGAGCTGGCAGCAATTCAGACTGTACCTCATACATTCAGACATCACAGAGCTGGAAGAGTCCTCATGAAATCATCGGTCCTCTGCCTTCAAGGAGGCAAGGTGTGGCCACCCCCATTTTCCGCAGGTCTAGAGAAATTCTGTGAAGGGTAGGGAATAAGTGTGCACAACACCTGTGCCATACCAGGCACTGGGCTAAGAACTCCATAGACTTTTACCTCATTTGATCCTCACAACAATGCAGCAAGGTAGGTGCTATTATTAGTCCTATTTTGCAGTTGAGAAAATTGAGGCAAACAGAGGTACCACAGCTAGTGAAATCTCTGAGAACACATTTGAACTCAGGGCTTCCTGACTCCAGATCCAGCTGCCTCTGTGATTGTTCCAGGTCCTGTAAATGGGGGATGTACAAAGCTACAACCCTTCCATGTTGCAGTCTCATTCTACGGTGATGTAGAAGTAAAAAGCGCAGGACTTTTGTTTTTAATTTTTTATTATTATTATTTTTTTATCGTACACTATGGATGCCTAGGTAAAAAGGTGCCATCTCTAAATGAGATTGTCAATCTGAGAGGGAATTGCTTGGAGCAATCTTCTCTGAGCTACATTGCCTACCTCTTAAGCAAAGAAATAATTCCTTTCACCTATAAAAGCTAACAAACAAAATATAATAAAATAAAATAATGTTCAATTCCAAATGCCCAAGCATCCTAGCCAGTCCTTAAAGTAAGAGAGACTACGAGCTGAATTTCCTAACAAGCTGACTTTTCAAAGGGTTTTGAGCTCTTGAAAACATGAAAGCTCTGGTTAAAAATTTAAAGGCCTGATATGTTCCAGTTCTGTGGAGCAGCAGCAGGACGCAGCTTTTTACAGAGCCATAATTCCCCAACCACCAGCTCTTTAAATTAAGATGTTTGTGGCAGCTGCTTGCACTTCATGGAATGCACATAGGCTTGGTCATTAATTATTGCGCTCTGCCTCTCCTGCCCCTCCAGTTATTCCCTGCATTCCCCAAATGCATGCAGTTCTAATCCCGCTGCAGTCAGTATTACTTGACAAACGAGTGTGCATATGTGCATGTGCTTTGAGAAGCATTATTTTTTTGTGCTTGATTAAAAAAAAATTATTATTATTTTTAATGGAAGAAAACTCATGGGGACAGATCAGACTTCTTCCTTTTTTCCTTTTTTTTAATGCATTCTGGTCCACCCAGCTGACCTTTCTCTTCACCTTGGTTTTGAAAGTAGCCAGGTAGAACTCTAAGAAATGTGAGCCCTTGACCTGCCCTCAGCATCCTGCTCCATCCCAGATTTAAAGTGCTCCTCAAACCTACAACTTGGGCTTCTGGTGTTAGAAGCTGCTCCCACTAATGAGGGGGAAGGGAGAGGAAGGTGGGGAAAGAAGCAAGGGATGACTTGGCTGCAAAATGGAACCTCCTCCAGCTTTCCTGCAGTAAATATTTGTACAATTCCCTTTTGATTTTCATTAGTGAATGGTACTCACTCTCAATGTGTCTTCAAGGGGCCTCCTTTCCACATATTAATGACTTCCTTGTCTGCTTCCTGCCAAGTTTTGTACTTTAGGTTAGAGAGAGGTCAGGACTTGGATGTTTAGATGAATTTCCTACTAACCACTCTTTGTGAATTAACTTCTCACTGTTCCACTTTAGATCTGGTGATTTTTCTAAAGCAGGTTTGCAGAACTGTGACTGTTTTGACTGCAAATCCAAGCTTTGCAAAGCATTTAAATGTGAATGAGTTGGTGGAACAGGCAAGTTTAGCTTTCCATTTGTATTCCATTAGAAGATCATAACATTGGAGTAATATTTCCACTTAATTTGTGGGGGGGGGGGGGGGGGGATAATGGTAAAGCCATTATTGGGTTTTTTGTTGTTGTTGTTTGTTTTTCTGGGTGCTTGTTTTCACTGATCAAACTGGAAAGAGCAGCAAATAAAGAGAAATTAGATTCTCATCCTAGCTGAGCCACTTATTCTTGGGAAAGCTGCTTCTTCCTGTATCTCAGTTTCTGCATCTGTAAATTGAGGACATTGGACTAAATTAGACTCTAAGATCCCTTCCAACACTGGTATTCTATAATTTCTTCATTCCAACTGGGATTCTACAGCCCAAAGATCTTTTTCATGAATTGCGTCTAAACTTAACATGAAAAATAACTGTGAAAGATTAGAGCATTTTAATAATATGTCAGCTAGTGAGTCATGGCAGAAGGGATCAGAAGTTGTTGTTTCCTACCTTAGGGAATAGGATGTGGAAATATCTAACATTAAGAAGTCTATTATTAATACCACTGTTAGATCTGTATCCCAAAGAGGTCATTAAAAAGGGAAAAGGACCCTCTTGTACAAAAATATTCATAGCAAAAAAAAATTTTAAATTGAGGGGTTAGCTACCAATTGTGGAATGGCTGAGCAAGTTGTGGTATATGAACGTAATGAAATATTATTGTTCTAGAAAAAAAATGATGAGCAGGCAGATTTCAGAAAAACCTGGAAAGACTTACACAAACTGATGTGTAATGGAGTAGAACCAGAACATTGTACATAGTACATTATGCAATGATCCACTGTGTTATACTTAGTTTTTCTCAGTAAAACAATGATTCAGAACAATTCCAAAAGACTCGGGATAGTACATCCAGAGAAAGAACCATGAATCTGAATGCAGAGCGAAGCATACTATTTTCACTTCTTTTTTATTTTGTTTTGTTTTTTGCTTTTTCTTTCTCATGGTTTTTCTTTTTTTGTTCCAATTCTTTCACAGAATGACTAGTGTGGAAATATGTTTAACATGATTGTACACGTATAACCTATATCAAATGCTTTCTGTCTTGGGGAAGGGGAAGAAAAAAGGAGGAAAGGTGAAAAAATTGGAACTCAAAATCTTACAGAAATAAAGATTGAAAACTATTTTCACATGTAATTGGGAAAAAAATACTATTAAGTGCAAAAAAAAGAAAAAGAAGTCTTCTATTGCAAACTGGCCTGGGCTGCACAAAAGTCCAACCAAAGCTACCACAAAGAGTCAATCTATCAACCATTCAGTAAGCATTTATTAAGTACCTACTATATCAAGCAACAGAAACTTTATTCTCAATACTTATGTCTTTAAAATAACAGATTTTTTTTTTTACTTTGTGTCCTAGTATTTGGCAGTTATTCAGATATTATATACTCAAATCATAATTCCTGAAAGGATGACTCATTCCTTCTAATCTTGCATATCATTGATACTAATCATTAATAAACATTTATTGAGCCCCTATTACCAGTTATTGCCATGTGGTCAGAGTTTAATAATTTTTTTTATTCATTCATATTGAAGTAGATAATAAAAATACCAGAAGTGGTAATATGGAGTAAATTTGGGACAGCATAATTGTAAAAGAATAAAGTTAATATAATAAAATTAGCATAAAAGAGATTTGATTGCCAACATGAAGTCACCATGGCAGAGGCAACCATCATAGATAAGAGATTTGCTTTTTTATTATGTGAATAGCACATAGGCGCAAATAAATATGATTAGGCAAGGTAGAGTCCATACTAAGTAAGCAATTTGCTTTTGGGGGACTTTTAAGGTCTCAGAGGAGATGGAGGAGTAGGGGGAGACAGGATCTAGGAAATAATAACAATGCATATTGACAAACTAAGACTTTTGAAGAGTCTTGGAAAATTCATTTCCCATCAAATCTATCTCAAATATGCTAATCAAAAACGTTTGGGAAAACTTGGGTTCCCATCATGGTTCACAGTAAGAACAGGATGGGCTATTTTAGCAGTTCCTGAGAATAAGCTTATCCAGCCCACAAGCTGATCCAGTTCCCAATAAGACTAAATGTCTGGCTTTTTGCTGACTTTGCGAATACAAGAATACACATGAGATAGCCCTTCCCTCATGGAGGATATATTATATAGAGGGATACAAGATGTAGAGATGTAAGTGTATACAAAATACAGACACCATAAAATATGTGGAATCTTTTGACTCCAAAAACAGTCCTGAGATATAACTGGAGAAGATGGCCACCTAACTGGCCACTTTCCATTTGCCTGACTGCATAAGCCAAGAGAAGATAGGAAAATTTCTGGGTTTGTGGTCCATATCTATTGCATGATCATATTCATGTCAACTTATGGTTTTGTAATGTCTTTCTTCCTTCCCACTCCCAGTTTAGCAAGAAAGCAATCCCTCCCTGCTTCTGATGATAAAAATCATGTATCTTTTCTTGAGATATGTATGCAAAAAAGGTGATGCAGTACATGGAGGTAAAGGTTCCAGTTTGTGGGGAAACCAGTTTATCATTATTCTTACCTTCCCCAAAGCCTGTCTGGTATCTAATTATGATTCTTAATTGACTGAGGTTTTAGCCATTAGTACTCAGCCATTAACTGATAAGGCTTTACACATAACCACCATTTCCTCCTACTTGCATTTTTTTCTTTTTGAGGAGGCTCTTGAAGACCCAAACAAATGGTGCAAAATGACTGGGAGATTGAATTTTTTGGTAATGGGGGAAAGGTAATAGGGAAGAGACTGCTAAGTTACCTCCTCAAATATCACACTTTGGATATATCACCTTTTAAATAAATGGGACTACCTTTTTGGAAAAAGATGTTGGACTGTTATTCCTTAGTTGTTCCTTAACCTTAAGTTATTCCTTAGGTAACCATGGCAGTCAATCAGCAAATAATAATTTCTCCACTGATTAGTCCTCTAAGGACATTGCATTTTAATAGACCTAGGTAGGGGGAAAGCTGTAGTGAAGTCTGCAGGATTGCTGGTTTACATTCGGGGTTGCCTTGGGCCTGTTCCTCCACTATTAATGCCATATTAATTTTGTGAAATATCTGTTCATAGGTTTGCAGGCTGATCAGTTGATATGTATTTATTGAGTACTTATTATGTGTCAGGCATTGTGCTAAGCATCAGGTTACAAAAAAAAGCAAAAGACAATGCCTACCTTGGAGGAACTCATAATCTAATGGGGAGAGATATATGGACAAACAAGCTACATACAAAATAAAAAGAAATTGGACATTTCTAGATGTATGGGTTTTTTTAATTTTCTATTTCATTTCAACATTCAGTCATTTATTAAGTAACTACTCTGTACAAGGCACTGTGCTAGATCCTAAAGATGCAAAAATATAATGCAGACCCTGTCCTAAATGCTAGAATAAAGACTGGAAAGGTAGGTTTGAGTTAGGTCCTGGGCAGCTTTTAATACCAGGATCAACAGTTTCTATTTGCTTTCATAGGCAAGGGAAGCTATTAAAGAGTAATAGTAGTAGTAGAGAGTCATGATAAGTGCAGTGCAATAGGAAAATCATTTGAGAAACAACACAAAAGATGGATTGGAGAGAGTGATGGGAGTGCAGCTTCTGGAAGAAATACAGCAGCAATCCTGAAGCCCTCCAGACCTTAGGAGTCCTAATAATCTGTCAAGGATCCTAAAGTCTCCTGGCTTTAGGAATACCATGGCATAATCCTAGAAACTTTGCTGACTGCCAGATAACAGTGTCTTGGTCAGTGATAACAGGATTGCTGAGACAAATGGTGAGGTACATACCTTCTACTACTTTTCAGTTCTACCTCTGGGCCATAAAATTAGCATATCACTGACATGAAGAAGGAGATCTCTTCATCTTTTCCTATAAATTTATCTTCTTGCTAAAATCCTTTTGGAACTTAGCCTGCCTCAATTGGCATTACAATTACAATAAACTTTGCCCCTTGACTTGGATATGGATTCAAGTCTGCAAATTGTCATGACCCCGGTCTGTGACCCCAATCTTTTGGGGTCCCTTTTGAACTTCAGCAAAGGGATAGACCAATGGCAGAAATACCAGTTAGGAGGTTGCTGCTAAGCTAGATAAAAAGAAATGCCAGCCTTAATGAGAAAGGTTGCAATGAGAATAAAAAGATGTCAGCCATGTTGTTAAGGTTGAAGCAGTAGAACATGTAAATTCCTTGGATATGTAGCATGAGGGACTGGGGAGAGGGAAAGAGTCAAAGAAGATAACTGGGATGGCTAGAAGGGTGATGGCAGTATCAACAGAAACAGGATCATTATGGGGAGTCACACATTTTAGGAGGAAGATGAGGAATTCAGTTTCAGCCATGCTAAACTTGAGCTGCTGGCCAGACATCCAGGTAAAAGTATCCATCAAGCAATTAGAAATATCTTTCCAAGGAAAGGGTAAAGAAATAGATTTGGGAGTAATATCCATAAAACATGATAAAATTAGAGGAATGAATGAAGTTGGCAAGGGAAAGAATATAAAGAAATGAGGACAAAGGACAGAGTCTTGGGAATGGGATGAGAATTAATAAAAAGGAGACAGAGGAGTCGTCAAAAAAGGGAAAGAAATTCTGAGAAGCATAATATTATGAAAGGAAAGGAAGGAGAGAATATCCAAAAGGAGAAGGTGATCAACAGTGTTCAAATAGGATAGAGAAATTAAGGAAACTCAAGGTCAGAAATAAAAGTCATCACATGTAGTGAAATAAAGATCATAGTAACCTTGGAAAGGGCTATTTCCGTAGAGTAGCAAGGACAGAGGCTAGATTCATTGAGGTTGAGGAGTGTGTTTTAAAGGCAGAGGGATCAGAAAATGTAGGCTACACTTTCTAGAAATTTAATAGTGACAGGAAACAGCTTGTCAGGGTAACAAGAACAAAAAAAAAGTTTTGTTTTGTTTTTTCTTTAAATGATAGAAGAGACCTGATCATGTTTGTAAAATAAAAATAAAGAGCTAGCAGTCAGGAAAAGTGACAATATATGAAAGAAGGGGTATAATTTATGACGCAAAGTTACAGAAGAGGTAGAATCAGTGGAAAAAGTGATACAACGGACATTAACTTTGGCAAAGATCAGGGCCTCCTTTTCTTCTGAGATAGGGGAAAAGAAAAAAAAAAAGGATATGGCTAAATACACTGAGAGACCTGGAAGAGGACGATTGGGCCAAATGGTCTCTGTCTTTACAAATAGGTAATCCCATTTTCCAAGAGAGAAGCACAGAATGGAAACTTCAGGAGAATTGAGAAGGTTTGCTGAAAATAACTGGTGTTAAGAATACAATAGAAAGTCTGTGAAATGATTTTAAAAATTGCATTTATTTAATTGGCACTGTGCTAAACTCTAGGATACATTTCCAAAACAGAGACAGTTCCTGTCTTCAGAGAGTTTACATTCTAATTAAGAAAAACAATACAGATTGGGAAAGAATTCTTAAGAAAAGATATTTTGTTCTATTAAGGCACGAGATGTTAATAGAGCAAGAGGGAGAGTAGAAAGGCAGTAGATGGCCACTGTGAAGCATCTGGGACTGTCTAGATACAGTGGACTCTCACCTTAAGTTGTCTAGGACACGGTTTTTATTGGTGCAGCCTCAGGATACCAGTGCAGGAAGACAACAGGTCAGGAAAGAAGTCATAAATTGATGGAATAAGTAACTGTGTGATCAATCAAGTTGTAGTAGAGACCAGGAAATCAAAAGGAAGTAGGCAATTTACCAATCTGCTCAGGTCAAAGGAAAAAAGCTTGAATTACTTCCAGAAGGGCAAGATATACCAATACAATAAAGTGGAGCTTTTTACAAAGAATGGCTCAGTTATGAGCTCTTGGACAGAAGGAACCCTGCTTTATTGTTCTTGTCCCCCTAAATGACAGCACTTTGTTTTTATATATAACAGGCACCTAATAAATATTTGGATTGATGACTTTGAAATTCTGGTTAACTCATTCCAGTCTTCAGTGAGGTCTGGTATGTTCAAGAAGTTTATATCAACACAGACTTTCTATTGTATTCTTAACACCAGTTATTTTCAGCAAACCTTCTCAATTCTCCTGAAGTTTCCATTCTGTGCTTCTCTCTTGGAAAATGGGATTACCTATTTGTAAAGACAGAGACCATTTGGCCCAATCGTCCTCTTCCAGGTCTCTCAGTGTATTTAGCCATATCCTTTTTTTTTTTCTTTTCCCCTATCTCAGAAGAAAAGGAGGCCCTGATCTTTGCCAAAGTTAATGTCCGTTGTATCACTTTTTCCACTGATTCCTTTCCTTCAGAGAAAAGAGTCTCCTGAGTCTGTCTGAGCATGCTAGATGCAAAGAGTAACCAGGGGAGATTTGTAAGGCATGAAAGAGACCCAGAATTTTCTGATTACCTGTGTCCTGCACAACTTATCCCTTAGGACCAAGCCCTTTGCCCAATGCTTTGCCATAGGAAAATCTGAACTTCCAGGAAGTAGTTCAAATAGATATTAAATAAAATGTAGACTCCTTAAGGGTAGAGCTGTAATTTGTCTTTATATTCCTCAAATCTGAAATGGCATCTAGCAAATAGCAAATGTCTACTAAATTCTCATAATTTGAGAATTATTAACTTTGAAGTTAATTGAAGACAGAATGAATGGAGGTCTAAAGTTTAGTGGGACCAGGAGAGTTGAAGAGGATTCAGATGGCCAGTTGGACAGTTTAGACAACCACAGGAAGTAGAATAGCCAGGTAAGTTAGGCTGAAGAACAAGGTAAAACTCTCACAACAAAGATTTTGGTTTGATAATAGAGGTAATTTGTGGTCACAGCCTACAGTTGTCCTAAACTCTCACAAAGCTTAGAGGTGTAAAATCAAACAAACTTGTCCAAGAGCAGAGATCCTTAACCTAGGTTTCTAACTTTTTAAAAAATATTTTGGGAGCTGCCTTTTAGTATAATTGGTTTCCTTTACAGTCATATCTGTTTTATTTTATGTATGTATTTTAAGAACATTTTCTGAGAAGGAGCTTCCTAGACTTCACCAGATTCCCAAAGAATTCCATGACACACAAAAAAGCCTAAGAATCCCTGCCCTAGGGGATTTGGGATAATGAAGCTAGATGATGAGAAATATTGTTTTCTTGGTTGTCCATGCATCAGTTCATATAAACCTTCTGGTACATGGTATTCTCTGTGGGTATAAGGGATGTTCAGGGTGGATTAGCCCCTCTGATGTGAGCTCACTGAACCTCTTTCAGGGCTGCTCATACACCTTTGGTGTCCCCTGGCACTCCACTCTCTCCTGCGGCTCCAAGAAGTTGGAATATGTGCTGTAGCCATACCTGGTAAAATTATCCCAGTAAACTAGGTTGGGACTGACCAATGGACCCACGGATGCGTTAAGGGAGTGTGTATCTCAAGTAAGTGAAGACTCTTCCAAACAGAATGAACAGACAAGCAATTTGTTCCAACAGCCAAGAAGGCTTAGAGTTTGGCCAGGTATCAGGGATGCCAAGGTCATCTACTGCCTTCCAGACCTCATCAGGTGTCCTGACTTTTGTCTCGCCACTAGACATTGATGTCTCTGACAACTTGTGCTACTGTGCTCACTGAAATCCTATTTATGCACCAAGTCCAGACATCATCCTGAGATTTGGTCCTTTCTGAAAAAGCCAGTTCCACCAGCTGTTCTTGCCTTCCTCTCTCAGTGCGCCTTCCATTGACACTCTATATAGCTAATGGTTATTTAGAAGTTGTCTCCCACATTAAAATTCATTTTCTGGAGTGTGTCACTTTTTTTCCCCCTTTCTTTGTATCTCTAGCATTTAGCATAGATCTTATCATAGAATTAATGATGACGTCTTGAGGTATGTTGGACAGAAAGAAACAAAGGAATTGATCCTGAGACAAGCAGGGAGAAAGCGCTGATAGAGATCAGTTTTGCTCTACCCTCTGGGGAGATTGTCCAGCCTGAAATCCAACCCTCAATAGGGGTCTCAAGCAGTCTCACCTTGCCATGTCCTGCCAGAAATCCCAGTCATGGCCCTGAGGTTAAATTTTTCCCCATTAAATCTACTCATGGACCATCCTATGGCACCATCTTCCTTGCCCAGGGCACTCAGCCTTGTGATGTCTTTCTCCTTACCCTTCTCCCATGCCTCATGGTATCCTCCCTAACTCCACTATGCTTCCCAACCCCACCTTGCTCCTTACAGCTAATTAACTTTTGTTGGGCGCTCAGTACCTTTCAGGACTTAGCCTGCCAGCTAAGGAAATGCCCCATCTTCATGGATGCTCCCTTTCCACTGGGTCATTGTGAACTCCACTGAGGAACTTGTCTTTTCTGTGCTCTCCCACTCTGTTTCATATTTACCATTCCTGGTGGCCATTTGTATCCCTCCATTTTGTCTTCAGCCCTTTCCCTAAATAAATCTACCTTTTACCAAAGAGAATGGTCATTGGGAATTCTTCACATGACTGAACCCCAACATTTGGTGCCTGCCATTATCTGGCGTCCACATCACCCACAGCAGTAAGGACTGAGTAAATGACTCCTGATTGATTACATAGGGGTGAGAATCTGGAAGGGAAGGAGAGTCTGAATGTGAAATAGACTGATATATTCAAAAGAAGAAATTACTGGGAGCCAGAGAACCAATTCAAATCTAACTCTCTCCCTAAGTATGTGACCTTATATTAATAGGATCACAGATTCAAAGGAGATTTAATGATAATCTCCTTACACATTTTACATATGCAGGGACAGATGCTTAGGGGTTAAGTGACTTATCCAAAGTCACATGGGTCATGTGGCCAAATCCAAATTTGAATCTAGGTGGTCTGACTCCTAATTCTCTTTCCTTTGTATTTTGATCATTTTCATATCAAGTCACTTAACCTTCCTAATTTTCAGTTTCCCATGGAGGGATTAGAGTAGTTGACCTTGGTTGTCCTTTCCAGTTCAGTAGATAGTAGCCCTTGCACCTGAAGTTAGGAAAACCTGATTTCAAATACAGCCTAGCTGAGCAAGTTCACTTAACCTCTGTTTGCCTCAGTTTCCTCATCTGTAAAATAGCACCTATCTCCCAGACTTGTTGGGAGAACCAAAGAAGATAATCATTGTAATGATTATCTTAGCATACTGCTTGGCACACTGCTTGGCACAGTGTAAACACTATATAATTGTTAGCTATATGATTCATATCTCTCTTATTATCTGTGTAACCATAGATAAGTTATTTAACTGAAATAAACATCATGATAGAAAATTTTAAAATTAGGCTACAAAGAATCTAGTTCAGGGGCAGTGAATGGATGGAGTGCTAGACCAGGAGTCCAGGCTCATCTTCATGAGTTCAAATCTAGCCTCTCTCTATCTATATATCTCACTGAAAACAATCCTGAAACTCTTGTTTAGGAAAACAGATTGAACACGTAATACTAACTAGGTGATCCTGAGCAAGTGACTGTTTGCCTCAGTTTCCACATCTGTAAAATGAGTTGGAGAAGGAAATGGCAAACTAGTCCAATATCTTTGTCAAGAAAAACCCAAATGGGGTCATGAAGAGTAGGGCATGACCGAAACTACTGAACAACAACAATCTAGTTCAACTGCCTCATTTTATAGATGAAGAAACTGAGACCAGTTGTGCTTAGGGATTTGCCTAAGATTATACATCTAGGAAGTGTCATAGTTGAGATTTGAACCCAGGTTCCCTGGTGCTAAATCCAATCCTCCCAGGCTGCTTCTTATCTTTAAAGAGACTATAATACTTCCACAACTTTTCTCATGAAATTTTTGTATAGATAATACTTTGTAAAATGGAAAGTCATATGAAAATATAATAATTTATTCCTTGGCAAAAACAGTTAGTTTTCTGGCATCAAAACCAAAAGAGAAAAACCTAATCTGATGTGTGTATGTGTGGGTGTGTATGCATAGCAAAGACAACTTTGAATTTCTAAGGTTATCTTAAAACAGAAAGCAAAGCCCTTTATTTTTTGATAGTCATGTAGCTCCCCAAATAGATTTCATGTGTATCTCTTAGTACAGGAAAGATCAATATTAGGCTGCTCCAAAAATTTGCTGCACAAATGTTTCTAAGGGTCCCTGGGATTGGAGGATTAGAAATCCAAATATTATGTTTTTATGCTCCTTTCCTAAACAAGAGTTTCAAGATTGTTTTTATATAGATAAAGCTATAGACAGATTCAAATAGATGTGGATTATAGATATATAGATAAGCTATGATCTATATATCTATATAAATTTGAATGTGCATAACAAACTTGTTAACATGTACCTTGTATACACCCAATGATCCCCTCGGTGATGAGACCATGTATTTTCTGCCCTTGTTCCCTGACATTTCATCTCCTCCCACTAGAATATCCCAAGGGAAGCTTTTGTTACTTTGCTGATAGGATGCCTTGGTGGATAACTCTGCAGACATTCTGGGAGATTTTACTACCTGCTCCTTCCTATGAAGAAAAATGTGAAGAAGGATATTTTCCAGCTGCTCATTCTGTATTTAATCACTGGAGAGGGAAAAGGATCTCAGTATTCATAATTATCCACATCTAATCTAGCCTGTTCATTCTGATAAGTTTTTTTTTTAGTGCCTTCTGCTCAAGCATGGAGGACAGAGCACCAACTTTTGGAGTTTGTAAGATCTGAATTCAAGTTCTGCCCCTGACAGCATCATTTGTGTGACCATAGGTGAATCAGTTAACCTATCATATTATCTGGCAATTCTCTAAGACTCCGAGTTATAGATACTTGCCAGTCTGTATCTGGGAGGGAGTTTCTGCAGCGGGGAGTTCCCCTACTCCCAAATAAAACTCAGAACTACTAATGGTTCCTATAAGAAATGACGCATGAGTTCAGTTTGAAAGAAACTAAGTGTTCAGAACTAACATCTACTTTTTCCCCTCTCTTTTTGCCACTTTTCCTCTTATTACCTCCCTTTTTCCCCTCTCTTTTTGCCACTTTTCCTCTTATTACCTCCCTCTGCTATGGGTAAGATTACTCGTTTTACCAAAAAATGGATTATTTGCATTTTAGGAAGTATAGGTTAGTCTGTATTTCCAAAGGCCAATAGAAAGCTAGCAATACTCAAGCAGATGTGTTTAGCTACTAAGACAATAGGCCTTCCAGTACAAATCTTGTTTATACATAGTTGTTTGTAGGTAGCATAACACCTGGTACATGATACTCACTTTGAATAAATATTTCTTAATTTGATTTGACTCAAGATATTTGAGAAGTGGTATGTAAGGCCAGACAACTTTGCCCTGCCACCATTATAACAAATCAAAATTAGCTCCAACATAAGAAAGACCAACTAACTATAAAGTAATAAGGCAAATTTATCTTAATTACTGGTAGAATTTGCCTTAATTTGTATTAGAGTTACAGTTTGTACCATTTTGATCCCCTTGAACCTCTTCCCAAATCTCAACTGAGAGAATACCAATCTCTGTATCACTGATAAATTAGCTTCCCAAGGAGACAAATTTATATATTTGTAAATTTCTATATTATATCCAAGAAAGTGGTGATCTTTTATATATACATACATATATGTATGTATGTATTTTGTTGATGTGAAAAAGAAAAAAGTTACCTCCTTTTTTAGTGTTCTTTTTATTTATATTATTCTAGACATCGTATATACCTTTCTTTTGGCTATGGTTTCATTATGAATATCCAAATAAAATTTCTCATATTTTTCCCTGAATTCCTTTTCTTTGCCATGCACAATGCTATTCCATGACATCATTTTCCAGTTGTGACCCCATTTGGGGTTTCCTGGCAAAGATATCAGAATGATTCACCATTTCCTTCTCCAGCTCTTTTTACAGATAAGGAAACTGAGGGAAACAGGGTTCAGTGACTTGCCTAGGGTCACATAGCCGGTACGTGTCTGAGGCTGAATTTGAACTCGGGAGGATGGGTCTTCAGACGCCAGGCCCAGCACTCTTTATTCTGCCACCTAGTTACCCTGGTGTTCCTTCTGATTATGACCGCCTTAGTCTACACAGTCCCATAATGTAATCCCCGGGACAGAGGACATAAACACTTTAGTCCATCTTCTCACGTAATTCTAAATGGAATATTCCTTCAAAAAGAAACCTTGTAGAAAGAGTGAATTACTTTAACCCCTCTTGGGTCCACTCACTGCCCAATTTCCTCTAGGTCTGTGGAGAAGCAAGCAAATATTTAGTTGCCTGACCACAGGAACACCTTTTGTTGACCAAGGATAGGAACCGAGACTGTGATTTCATGGCACAAACTCCCTCCATTGATCTCCATAGCCACCCTCTGTGAGACTTCCCTCTGCAAATGACACTGTAGAGTGCAGAGAGCTGAAAGACTTAAACAGGGCGATAGCCGGTGTATATGAGCTCATATATTTGAGCTGAGGGGTTCTGGGTTTTGAGGCAACGACTTCTTTCCACTGGTCCATATTGCCTCTCTGAGAATGTTTCATGAGATTAGTCACATGAAGGGACCTGAGAGACCATCCAATCCTCATTTTATAATTCAGAAAATGTTCTCCCCAGACATCTGCCAAGTCTTGACTGAAATTCACAGAAAAGTGTTAGACTTTCAATGAAATTGTAGCCCAAAGTGATTCTATGCTGCAGCTTCCATCCTTAATGTTGTAGTATTGATAAAAATCAGGTGATTCGTGTTTTTCTTCTTTCAAAACAATTCTTTATTTTTTTTTTTTTTATGGGAAACTCTTAATAACATGGTTAAGGAGGTGGAGCAGAGTTAAGGAAGCAGAAGAGGTCAGGATGAATGGAGACAGGGAAGGAAATATGGCTTAGAGTTTTTTTTCCCCTCTTTTCTCACTTTTAATATGTTTCAATCTCAGTTTCACAGAACACTTCAAAGGCCTTTTCAGTGTTCCCTGAGAACTAGGAATGTTGTCAGTAGGAACCAAGAATTTTAAGTACAGAATTAAACATTCCCTTAGTCTTTCTGCCAAACTGATAAGGGTGCCAATGGTTTTCTTACTGAGTAAAGAGGTTATTGCTGAAAAGACCATTCTTAGCAGCAAATACTCTCTTCTTTTGCATTTTGCATTATTGTGGGCAGTGGAATAGCTCACTTGTGGACTTGTAGTCACCCTTATTAGGAAATGAATTCCTGATTTTTTTTTTTTTTTTGGCACATGTTGCTGGTTTTGTCACATGTTGCAAACTTTGTCACATTCATTTTCTTATTGGAGAATGATTGTATTAATGATTATAATCTTCCTTCATAATTTGAAACAATTTTGGAGCTGTCATTACTGGCCAATAGATCACAGCCATCTTGGAAATGTGGAAGGAAATTAAAAAGCTTTTTTTTAAAAGACTTGCTGATAGATGTAATCAATTCTTCCTCTCTCTCTCTTTTTTTTCTTTCTTTTTTTAATCTACCTTGAGGTCAGAAGTATGCATCCTAACTTCAGAAGGATAAGCCTTAGGTACCATGCAGAGAAAGATGTTTCAGAATCTTCCTAGTTAAGTAAACTAGGATTTATTAAAACCTCTGCACTGTGGGGAAAACACTCACATACAAGTAGAGGAAGCATTCAATTCTCCGAGGGCACTTCAATCAAAACAACCACATGCTAGTATATGAAACCTGATAGGTAGAACAGTACCATCCATGAGTGTTAGGAATCATTGCTGGAACAATCGGGGAAAGCTTTGTGGAGAAAAGAGGCTTGAAGTGCACTTGGAAGGGAATCTAGGATTTAAATTATTTGACAGAAGATAAGCTACCTGAGGACAAAGACTGTCATTTTCCCCCTTATATTTCCTGTGCTGAGTACATGGTAAATTATATTAATAAGCACTAGCAGGAAATTAATAATTAATAAATGATTACCATAAATGATGGATGGAATTGGGATTGAGGAGAAAATGTTCCACTCTAAAGAAAATTGCAAAGGTTCATGTCAGGACTCATTCATCTCAAATTTACAGTGAAATGTTTCTTCAAAGAGAGTTCAATTCCAAAAGTATTTTTCTAAAATAAGTCTTTCATAGTTCAGAAACATTGAGCTTTTGCAATATTTACTAGTTGAAGTATAGACCCAGTTTGACGATAACAAGTACTCTTTCTGAGATAATCAACTTCTATAACCTCAAAATAGAAAGTGTAGACTGGGTTGTTGACATTTTAGGTTACCTTTTTAAAAAATGAATTGCTTGATCCCAATATCTCCAAAAATAATTTTATGCTATTGCCTTTAAAAATGTCTCAAATCACCTAGTTTTATTAATTACTACTTGTGAAACTCTTAAAAATCTATTGTACCTTGAGACTAATATGGGAAAGTTAGTAAATTTGAAGTACTTAATCAAGTAATTTGTAAAGGAGTGTTTTAGTTTTCTACTAAGTCAAAGTCTTAAATGAAAAGGAGAGTGGTAAGAAGATTTTGAAGCATTGAGAAGACAAATCACACATTATCAGCTATCTGCTGTAAAGCAAATGTCATTTTAGTTGATCATGTGAGGAAAAAGATGTTAGAAATGTCATATGACAAGAAAAGAAAAACTAGTCTTATAAATAAGGGAAAGTTTGAGTGTTCAATAGCGATGCAATTAATTGTACCTTGAGATGCTGATAGATCATAATTTCATCAATAGATAACAATTCCTCTATACCTATGCATTTTATGTGATTCTCACCATATTTTTCCAAAAATCCAGCATAGAGAATCTACTCAGATTGCTTGAAACCTTATTCTCTTAATATCTCATATGTGCCATTGTCCTTCTCTATCATCCTTGCTACCTATGACCTCCCACCTATCTTCATGTTAAACACAGTCTTATGGATGTCTTTTCCATCACTTCTCATGAACAGTCATTGTTATTAGCAGGCTGCAGCTGACTTATGCCCACCATCTTCTTTCTAATGCTCTTTAGATCACTTATAATCTTAATTCCTCCAAGATCACGCTTAGCATTCTAGGATTGACCATATAGTATTTGATTTACTTCAGTAATTCAAAAATCAATTATTTCATCAGTCTAGATGTACTCCTAACACTGACAAAGATTTCATCAGGGTTTCCTGCCCTAGCAAACTATCGTCATGAGTTTCTTTGATGGAAAAATAAAGAAAATTCATTAACTGATGGTCAACTTTCTGCAACACTCTTCCATTATTAACTGGCCTGGTTTTTTAAATACAAATATTTAATACAGATTATTAATGCAGATTAAATACAGTCATTGGAGCCATGCTCTAAGGCATTACCTGGAGAATATGAATGTTAAGAGATGAGCTCTTTGACACTGGGAAGATTGCGATCATTGAAAGCACACTCCAGTTTCACAAAGGCAATATTGTCTAATCTGCTACTCAGTTCTAAGCCCAGCTCATTGTGCATCTTCAACATCTATCCAAGATATACATAATAATAGAGTAATATTTTAATAATTCAATGGACCTATGAATCCATCAAAGTATGTACTTTTTTTAAAATGGTGACTATTGTAACAGATTTGCACTTTCTCATCCTGAAAAAATTTTTGTCTCTGTTGTCCTACAAATTTTCCATTGAATTTCCTTCCAATATGATACAGGCCAACTAAATCTTTTAACATTCTAGAGATACCAGTGTAGCTTTCAAATGGCACACCCTTACATGAACAGCACATTTCCTTTTCTAATCATACATTTCCTGGATTACTTTTATACCCATGAGATGTCTTTTCTTTGCCTATTGAGTCCCATTCAATTTTGTTTCTTTGAAGATTATAGGGACTCATGATTTACAGCCTTAGAAAAATCAGTAGAATAATGTCAGAATTAAAAAGACGAGTTGTTTTTGTTTTTGTTTTCATTTTAAGCATCTTGGAATCATTGAAAATTCAGCATAATTTCCCAAATATAATCTAGCCTGTTCTCTTTCTCCCCTTCAGTTCTGAGCTTAGTCCATTGCTAGTTTTTAGTCCATGGCCAACTTATATATTCCAGGAGATTGACTTAAGGGGCTTCACAACAACTTTGTGTCATAGAACAAACATTCTTCATTGGTTTGTTTGTTGTTTTTCTCTATGGACTGTTGGACCAAGCTCTTTTAAGTAGCAGTGGCTCTTAGTGAGTAGGATCTGTTAGTGTTATGGGACTTGACATAATAAGGAGGCAGCTAAGTGCATGGTGGACAACACATCGACCTGGGGATAGGAAGATCTGAGTTAAAATCCTACTTCAGATACTAGCCACTGGGCAAATCACTTGATTTCTCTGTGCTTCAGTTTCTCAATCTATTAAAAGAAAGGTTAGATTTAGCAACCTCTAAAGTTCCTTCCAGTTCTAAATTTAGGGTCCTTTGGTCTTGTGTCATTTGCAGGGAGGAGTTTCTAGGTAATCACTCTTACATCTAAATTCTTTGCTAGGACATCTTCCATGGCCATAGCAAACACCTTCTGCAATGTAAGCACATTTTTAGGCCTTTCTGAATGTTATCAAATAAGTATCATTGAATTGAGCTAGTTCTTTGATAGTCATATGGATTTCTTTTGCATTTCTGAGCAACATGAATTTTTAATACACTTTGTTTTTCCAAAATGGATGGTCAGACCAACCTTTGTCATATTGCTGTGAAATTCACTAAGGAAATTTCCAATATGTTAGTCTGGTAGTTTAATAGCCTTATCATCTTTATTTTGCTTGAACACTTTGCAGAACTTTTTTTGTATAACACTGACAAACATCTCAGGGAACACACACATTTCTCTGAAAATAGAAATATTATTAACTACCTACTGCAGAAGGTGCTTGTATCCGAGTTTATTATAGTATAGTAAAAGAGCCTAGGCTTTGCATTGGATTTGGGTTCAGATACCTTTTCTGATGTTTATTATCAATGTGAATTTGGACCAATCACTTAATATCCTTGGGCCTTAGTTTCTTTATCTGAATAGTGAGATTGGACTAAAATGGATTCTGAGGTTCCTCTAAATTTCAATTATGATCCTAAGGTCTTTCTGTTCTTTAAAAAATGGTGTTTTGGCTTTTTTTCTTTCAAATCAACTTTGGGAACTGAGTTCAAATCCTGCCTCAAACATTTACTAAGTACTTGACCTTAAGAAGATCATTTAACCACTGTGCCTCAGTTTTCTCATCAGTAAAGCAGTTATAGTAATAGTATCTACCTCACAAAGTTATGGGGATCAAATGAGACAATATTTGTGAAACACTTTACAAATCTTAAAATGTCATAAATCTGAAGCTAAGGGCATTATTGACTTCTCCAGTATCTCACCAGGGTGGCAGCTACCACAGTAGAAAGAGTACAGGGCCTAGAATCAGGAAGACCCATTTTCATGAGTTCAAATACAGCTTCAGGCACCTATTACTCTGAAAAGCTGGACGAGTCCCTTATTCCTATTTGCATCAGTTTCCTCATCTGTAAAATGAGCAGGAGAAAGAAATTGCAAAACACTCCAATATATTTGCCAAGAAAAGCCCAAATGAGATCACGAAGAGTCAGACATGACTAAATAATAGTAGCAATAACATTTGCCAAGCACTGATGCTAGAGATACAGAACCCATACTAACAAGAGACATAAACATCATATAACATGATTTAAGGGGTTCTAAGTCTGGTATCAATGAACTTTTTATAACTGTATTCCAATATAATTGTTTTATATTTAATCCTATGTAGAGAGTGTGTGAAGTCTTAGTGGAGGGTTAGGTATTCAGATTTCAAATTGTACTAAGACTTTTTTGAATACCCAGTATTTTATTTCCTACCCTTAAAATTATTATTCTCAAAAGAAGTTAATAGACTTCACAAGACAGATGACAAAAGAAGCTTTTAACCCAAAAAAAGGTTAAGAACTCTGATTTACACTCATCTAAAAACCAAATTTCAGCCAGTATTTCAAAGAACTATCTATATCTCACCTTTCTAAAAATGCCAAGACATTTACTCTATTAATTAACACTAACACAGAGAAAACAGATAAGTTTTCAGCAGAAGGGATTCTGATGAGCTAACACGAAGGAAGGTCCTGATAGAGGAAGAGAAAGTGTGGATAAATATGGTGGTGAGTTGGATATGAAGTAATTATTAAAGAGAAATTGTACAGTACTATCCAAAGGTGTCCACCTCAAAAAGAAAGGGATCCTTATAACTGCAGATTGATTTAGAAAACCACAAATTAACATTAAACAAAAAGGGATCCTTGTAGCTGCAGACTGATATAGAAAATCACAAATTAACATTAGCTATGTTGGATATATTTTTAGGTTTTATGGTTGACAAACTACTTCATTTTGCTGATGAGCATATTGAGGGTCAAAGAGATTTAGTGGTTTATCCATAGTCACTAAGCTTGGGAGTGTTCAAAAATGGGATTCCAACTTCAGTCTCCTGATTCTAAGTCCAATGTTATTTCCACTATAGTATAACTATTGTCATATACCTTCTATTTGCTTTCAAAGACAATTGTATTTAAGAAGTTTCTTTTACAATCTGTCATATGTCTCCCCTGTTCCCCGAGTAGAGTCTGTTAACAAGAAGGTACAAAAAGAAAAGGACCATCAGAGTTTATGGGATCCCACCCATGCCCTATTTAAGGGACAAAGCACCTAGTAATCTTTCTTTTCTGACTGTTGACACTAAAATAAAAAGTCTGAGATATAAATAATTCTAAGTTTAATTCTAAACAGACCTCCTATTGCAACTGCCTTTATCCTCAGGAAAAGGAGGGTGAGTAGAGAAGCTGAGAGAGAGGACAAAAAGGATTAGAAGAAGGCTTGGGTGGGGATAGAAAAAAGATCTGGACTGTATGGAGTCTGGCGAATTAAGTAAAAGAATTTGGGGGAGGTTAGGATGGAAAATTCCTTCTCTTTTTTAATACAATAGACTAATTACAAGTGTTTGTCCCACCCACCTTGGGACACACACAAACAAAACCAGAGAGAAAGAAAGCCAAGAAATCCAAAATACAGCCCAACATTTTGTTTTCATCTGTGTACCATGGCTGGGCAGCAAGGTGGCGCAGTGGATAGAGAGCCAGGTCTACAGTCTGACTCATCTCCCTGAGTTCAAATCTACTGTCCATAAGACCTTGGGCAAGGCACTTTATCCTGTTTGCTTCAGTTTCCTCATCTGTAAAATGAGCAATGTCAAACCACTCCAGGGTCTTCCCCAAGAAAACCCCCATGAAAAATCAGACACACCTGAATAGCAAATGTATTATATATAATAAATGTATTTATCTGTCAGTTGCATCTGCTGTAATACCATAAAGACTAGCCTCTAACATTTGCATCTCCTTCAGTGACTGTGGTGTGCTATTCTGCACATGCTTGCAAGTAAAATAGGTGATCAGACATCTAGTATGGCAAGTTCCTCCAAACAACTAGGGGCTTTTGTACATAGGGCAGGTGCAATCACAACACTTGGCTCTTGATATGAAATACAACCTCATAAGAAGTGAAAGGGGAGAGGAATCAGATAACTATAAGACAATGACATAAGGCTACTACTGTGAAGTCTACTTTAGACTGGATTGGAGGAACAGGACCAAAATTGGAAGAAATCTACTCCATTCTACCTAGCATCTGGTAGCTTCCTGATTTAATGAATTGCTCTTGCAGGCTACTAAATGCAATGTGGTTTCTGTGCTTTTGAAAGATTTCAGGTATTCTTAGGGCCCTCTAAATTTAGTACCCTGGGACAAATCCCTAACCACTCCACCCTAGTTATGGCCCAAAATCTAGAACAGTAAGTGTGGTATAATATATAGCATGCTGGACTTGGAGTCAAGAAAATTTAATTCACATCCTACTTCTGACTCATGCTAGCTATGAATCTGAGGAAATCACTTCATTTTTTAAAGCCTCAGTTTCCGTATCTCTAAAATGATGATATTAGCCTTAATTTCCTTATCTGGAAAATGGAATAATATCTGGTAGGGTTATGAGAATCAAATGAGAAAAAGTATATAAAGAACTTTGCAAACTTTAAAGCTCTATGTAAATGTTAGTTAACAATGCTAACCTAAGCCCTTTTTGTAGTGGCTAAAAACTGGAAACTGAATGGATGTCCATCAGTTGGAGAATGGCTGAATAAATTGTGGTATATGAATATTATGGAATATTATTGTTCTGTAAGACATGACCAACAGGATGATTTCAGAAAGGCCTGGAGAGACTTACACGAACTGATGCTGAGTGAAATGAGCAGGACCAGGAGATCATTATCTACTTCAACAACAATACTATATGATGACCAGTTCTGATGGACCAGGCCATCCTCAGCAACAAGATCAACCAAATAATTTCCAATGGAGCAGTAATGAACTGAACCAGCTACACCCAGCAAAAGAACTCTGGGAGATGACTAAAAACCATTACATTGAATTCCTAATCCCTATACTTTTGCCCACCTGCATTTTTGATTTCCTTCACAAGCTAATTGCACAATATTTCAGAGTCTGATTCTTTTTGTACAGCAAAATAACGTTTTGGTCATGTATACTTATTGTGTATCTAATTTATATTTTAATATATTTAACATCTACTGGTCATCCTGCCATCTAGGGGAGGGGGTGGGGGGGGTAAGAGGTGAAAAATTGGAACAAGAGGTTTGGCAATTGTTAATGCTGTAAAGTTACCCATGCATATATCCTGTAAATAAAAGGCTATTAAATAATTAAAAAAAAAAAAAAACCACAATGCTAGCCTATATAGTGCCTGCACTTATACTAAGTACATAATAAATGCTTGTTGACTGTTAATATAGGTAAGTCATAAATAGTAGTACAGAACTTAAATATAGTACAACAGTGCATAGAGGTTAAATGATCTGCCGAAGTTCACATAGCTAATATTATCAGAAGCGTATTTGAATCTACATCTTTCGAATTCTGTGTTCAGCACTCTATAACAGAGGTTCTCAAACTACCCTCCCCTCGTTTCCACCCCCCACCCCCCTGGGCAATTGGGGTTAGTGACTTGCCCAGGGTCACACATCCAGAAAGTGTTAAGTGTCTGAGATCAGATTTGAACTCAGATCCTCCTGACTTCAGGTCTGGTGCTCTATCCACTGCACCAACTAGCTGCCCCAATTCTCAAACATTTTGACCTCAGGATCCTTTTATAATCAATAATATTTTATTTTTTGAATTACATGTAAAGATTACGACTTTCATTTTTGTAAGATTTTAAGTTCCAAATTTAGGATCCTTTTACACTCAAAAATTATTGAGGACTCCTGGAAGAACTTTTTGTCAGTTGTAGTTACTGATATCTACTATTTTAGAAATTAAAATGTCTTACTCTTGTTATGAAAACAGTTTTGATCTTGCAGACCCTCCAGGTTTCCCCAGGCCATACTTTGAAAACAGCTGTACTATACCATGATATATCTCTCTTTGTAAAAGTTCTTCATAAATGTATGATAAATAAGAATTGAATGAAAACCTCACCTTCAAATTTTAAACTACAGTTAAACCTTACTTGGATCAGGTATTGAGTTGCTACTCAGACATAGGAATAAGTGACCTGTCCTTGACACTACTATTACTACTATGGCTATTTTCCTTCTCTCTCTTCCTCACCACAATAGTAAATTATAGGAGAAGACATTTGTGTGCAGAAGGCATCATCAAAAGAACTGATCAGAAAGGGTCGTCAGAATGTTACCCAGGGATTCTCCCCCACCAAAAAAAATTCAAAAGCCTGTCCAAAAATCATGACATTGGTGAGTGACCAGTATAGCCAAGTAACTATCAGAGCCACTTGCCTTGTATGACTGGAACCTCCTCTTCATGCAGAGCATGTTTCCTGCTAGGGTAGAGACATTGAGTACTTAGGAAGCTGACATATAGGCAGACAATCTGCAAGAACAATAATGAGTGAGCTTATAGATAGATCACCATATTATGTATTGAGGGCATCAACAAACAAAATAACTGACATGGTTTCTACCTTTAAGGAACTCCTAGTAGTAATCCATTGCATTTTTTATTTATTTTCTGAATACAAAATACATTTACCTCAATTATCTCACTTTTTTTTCAACCCAAGTAAATTAATACTATTCTCATTTTTGAGGGTTCAGAGTATTTAGTGATTTGTCCAGAGTCACACAGTTGAGTCCTTTTCCTAGATTTTCTAAATCCAGTTTTTTTCCCATGTGTCAATGAAGCAACACTTATTAATTATCTACTATTACTACACTTATTAATTATCTACAACACTTATTAATTATCTGACACTTTTGTTATGCTCTGGGGTTGCCTAGACAAAAAAAGAAAAGAAAAAGAAAAAGAAAAAATAATAATCCTTGCCCTCAAAGAGCTTACATTCTAAGACAACTTATGTATAAATAAGTATGTACAGAATAAACACCAGATAGATAATACATTCCATTCTAATTATTTACTGCCTTACAAAGAGTCAAAGATGAGGAATAGGAAGAACTGACTATCCATGAAACATAGGTGCAAATATATGATATACAATTAGCCAAATTTAGATATACAGAGCTAAATGTAGTTGCAACAGTGGACTTGTATGGAGGGGGGATTGTTGAAGTAAGTTGAAGTAAGTGCTTGGAATTAATCTGGGAAGACTTCTCAGAGAAAAGAACCAAAAAGTTTTGGGCAGGGTAGTATTTAGACAGTGATATGAACTTGACCTGTGATTTCATTGGCACAAAAAACTCCCAGAGGAGGAAATTTCTCCTACCAGTGCAGTTCAACAATCTCTTTTCAACTTAGTCTTAAAGAGGTTAAATGATTTGCTCTGGATGTGAGTCTTCCTGGTTCCAAGGACCAGTTCAAAATGCAGCATACCACATTGATTCTCATAGAATTAGTGCCATGAGTAGGGTGGGTGTCTGGGGCTTTGTCCCAGGGTGCTGAATTGAAGGGCACAGAAAATACTTGAAATCTTTCAGAAGTATAGAAACAAATGCACTTAGCATAAGTTATGTGTCTCACAAAATGGAGAGACACTTGGGAGAAGAATGGTCTGGGGCAGGACATAATAGAAGGTGAAAATAATCTGGGATAGTTTTTGGAAGTTTTTTGAGAAGGTTAGAGGATAAAAAGGACATAAAAAAAAAAATAGGTAATTGGAAGAGAGGCTTCGAAACACATTAAGGGTTTGGATTTTGTATTCTGGCAGTAGCAATGGGGAAAGCTGTTTTGAGCCCTGGAGGGATAGGATCAAATGGATGCTTAGGGAAAGTATTCTTGTTTGGACCAGGGAGAAGCTAGAATCAATCAGTCAGGTTGGGATAAGTGGTTTCCCCCTGGAAGCAGATAATAAGAGTTGTCAGTATCTGAGCCTATTGGGACAGGGAGACTGAAGGAAACAGAAAAGATGCCATTTTTCTGCCCATTTCTAAAGACAAACTAAAAGCTACAGATGGCTATCACCAATATCCTTAAGAATCAAAAGTGATTCAAGGAACCCAAATAATACCAAAGTTAAGCAAAATGATACCTTTAGGATCATTTTATTCATTTTATAAGTCAAATGATAACTATATTTTTAAGGCCCAGTAAAGTCACATGCACCTATGCAAGGTAAGTATGTATCACAAACTATTTACTATAATATCTTGTCTATACATGCATATACGTGTGTGTAGTTCACATTAGAGACAACTAGTTTATTAATTTGATTTAAATTTCTCTTGGGGGGGGGTCTTCCTTATGGGGGAGTAAGTTTAGTGCCCAGGGAATTTGACACTAAAGCATTCTGAAGTCAGGCAGTGCTACTTTGGCTTTTAAGCTTCAATCCGTCTCTGCCCAAGCACCCCCTTCCTCATTTTTGCGTTATTGATCAAGACCACGGGGTATGCTTTCCTCTGCGGGGAGAGAAGAGAGCAATAATGGGAAGCTGATATCTGCCCATGGCATGTTTGAAATAAAATGGAACAGCACTTAGAACGTTACAATTCACAGGCTCGCCTCCGCAAACCCTGAGGTTTCCTATCTTCTCTGCGTATAGCACAGAGTGAAATGGAGACACGCCGCGATCCCATCGGTTTGCCTGATGGGGACCGCCAAACCCCATCATTCCAGCCCCCCACCCAAGCATGCACTTTTGGGGCTACGCAGCCGTCCCCGGCTCAGCTCGCAATCAAAGAACAATAAATAACAGAGCTGGAGCTGGAGTCATATGGCTGAGACTTGATTTGATAGTACAATGTCCAGCACTAGATGGAAAAACTGAGATTTCATATCATAAGCGTTGTCCAAAACAGTCTTCTGACTAGACCACCAGGCTGAAAGTCAGGAGATGTGGGTTCTTTCCTTGGCATTACCATTCACACTGTGTCTATATGATACCAATATAACTGGATTTAATTTTTTTTTAATTTTTGGTCAAACAACCAGGAAAAGTTGGACTGTTTTTGCCCCTTTTCGCTGAATTGACTGGTTGTTTTGGAGTCATGTAGTTAGAACCTAATTTACTTGGCATATACCATTCTTCTCTCTCTCTCTCTCTCTCTCTCTCTCTCTCTCTCTCTCTCTCTCTCTCTCTCCCCCCTCCACCTTTTTCTCCTCCTCCTCCTCCTCCTTCTTCTTTCTGCTTTTTCTTTTCTTCTTTTTCTTGTTCTTCCTTTCTTCTTCTTTCCTCTGTTGTTTTCTTCTTCTTTTTCTTCTCCTTTGTTCTTCTTTCCTTTTCTTTGTTGTTCTCTTCTTCTTTCTTTCTTTCTTCTTCTTCTATTTCTTTCTCTGTTTCTGTCTCTGTCTCTCTGTCTTTGTGTGTGTGTGTGTGTGTGTGTGTGTGTGTGTGTGTGTCTGCCTCTCTTCTGTGTCTCTCTCTCTCTGTCTCTCTCTTTCTGTCTGTCTGTCTGTCTCTCTCCCCCCTCTCCCTCTCCCTTCCCTCACTTCAGAGATGATGATGAATCTTGATAATACCTGCCACCTACCTACCACCTGGGGATGCAAGGAGGATTAATTAGGTAGTGTCTGTAATATGCTTTGAGCTCCTTGGAGAAAGATACTGTATAAAAGCAAAGTATTATTATTTCTAAGAGAGATGATACTTATGAACTCCTTATAGAATCATTAGGCAAATAGATAATGTTTCCCTTTAGAGAAATTATCACTCAGCTTTCCCAATTCCTACAATATAGCAAGGAGAATGTACACCTTTTTTTTTTTTTTTTTTTTTTTGAGAGTTAAGGATGAAGAGATTACTAACAATATGTCTACTTTTAAAGATCTCTATAATGCTAAAAATTTATTTTTTAAAATTAACTTTTTTTATTTTTTCTTGATATGTCCTTGTCCCTTTTTTTGATAATTATATAGTAAAGGTTGTTCTGCCTTTTAGGTTTGTTAATTTTATAGCTTTAGTTGTTACCAGTATTGAATCCTGTGGTTAAATTTCATTGTAGTTAAATAGCTATTCAAAAACCATAGGCTCATCATTACATGTTTGGGGTGATAGTTTGCAAATTGATCCTGTAAGTTATGGGTGGAAATTTTTTAAATTCAAATTCCTGTCCAAAAGAAGATTCTGGAAAAACACAAAAAAGCTCCAAAAAGGTCACTGAATGATAAATCTCTTTTCTCAGGGACAGGGTCAAAGTAAAAATTGTCATTTAAAATAGACCTGGATTAATATAACATGTATTTTTGGTTGATTTTCTGTCATTTAAAATAGACCTGGATTAATATAACATGTATTTTTGGTTGATTTTTCATAATCAGTAACATACTAGACTTCTACCATAGTTTCTCAGTAGAGAGGTTAAGACACTGATGCTTGTTCTGACAAAAGAGGATCACAGTATATGAATGTGAGTTTTCCTAGGAGAGAAGCTGATCATTAACATTAAGTCTGAAATGATTTTCAGGGAACCAAACTGGAAACAAATTGTGACAGTGTCACAGAAAGCACATGAAGGGCATTGACTGGCATCCAGCAATCTCACACATGGAAACTCATGTGAATCAAATCTTAATCCATTAAACTCATTCAGAGTAAAATACAATGTAGGTCAACTACAGAAAAGAACATGATGTTTTATAAGAGCTCATTCACAATACAGCATGATATGAGTCAGTGGTATTCAATATAGTGCAATCAGAGCCAATATTAATAATAATGAAAGGCAAGGAGGCTATTGAACTGAATCAATAACCAAGGTGTAATTTGAACTTTTCTCTAATATGGTATTCTCTAAATAAATAACCAATAGATTTAGATTATATGTATCAAACCAGGCATTCAGGATGCTGCTACAGCACTCATTGTCTATTATTCTCCTTCAGTTAGACTCATTTAAGTTATCCTGACTTTGAAAGAAAAGGCTAAAATTCCTCCCCAAGTCATTTAATTCCTGGAGTAAGGAAAGGTGATACTTTGGAGAAAACTCTTCCCTGAACTCTTTTGTTCTTTGTTTGTCCTACCTACTAGGACCGATATCTTCAGAAATTCCACCCACTACTAACTCAATACAGGGAGGAAACAGAATTAAAACCTGGCACTTATGTGGTTTTGTGTGTCCTCTGCATAAGTGTGATGAAAGGAGACCAACAACACCCTTCTTCCTTCCCCAGCCTCACTCTCATATTTCCCTCCCACATGTTTCAAGTCAGCCTGAAACAACAAAGAAATAGCCCCCAAACCAAAGCATTTAAACTCTCTTTGTAAAAAGATCTAATATACTGTTTTTCTTTGTTCATTTGTCTCTGACATCAATGTTGCTGATATCTAGATGATAAATTCCAAGATGGCTATCTTTTCTTGAATAAATTATATATATATATATATATATATATATATATACACACACACACACACATATATTTAAAAATCTTCATCTTATATTTCAAAGCTTCAGGCAATTGTCTATATTATTAGAGTGTTATCCTTGAATTTTTTTATAATTGTGAAATGTTCAATTCACTTCAATTCTACAAATTTATTTAATAAGTATATACTATGTGCAAGACAAGTTCAAATATAGCTTCAGACACTTACTAGCTGGGTGACCCTGGGCAAGTCATTTATCCCTGTTTGCCTCAGTTTCCTCATCTGTAAAATGATTTGGAGAAGGAGATGGCAAAACACTGCAGAATGTTTGCCAAGAAAACTCCAAATGTAATCATAAAAAATCAGGTTGAGTGAAATGACTTAACAACATATTAAGCATGAAGACTACAAAAAGCATCCTTGCCCTTACAGAACATACATTCTACTAAAATACAACAACACGATATACAGATACATAGGCACAACATAGGTTGAGGAGGGAGAAGAACATTAAGGACTGGAGGAGAACTGGGAGTGGGAAATTTTAAGGTCTCATCTGGACTGAACCTTGGAGGAAGATGAGTACAAGTTAGGGAATAGAGGGAATAGTTTTTGCAAATACTCAAGGACTAGAGACAGAGTGCTCAGTTCAGATATGATATCAATTAATCCCGTTTGACTGGAATGAACTGTATGATGAACAATGTGAGATTGTCAGAAAGGTAGATCTGACCCAAACTGAGTCAAACTAAAAGTCATTGTAGCATAATAAAAAAAGTTTTAGATTCAAAGTCAAGAGAAATGTGGGTTAAAAGCAGTCTCATTTTTGATACTTCCTAGTTGTATATTAGGAAGGATGACTTACCTTCTAACTTATCAATTAAATGAAGATAAAAATGCTTGTCCATATCTTATAGGATTATTCCAAAACTCAAATGAGATAATACACATATAGCTTATTAAAGTTTAAAAGTGGACAAAGATTTTTGGGACATCTTGTCTAGATAGTGCTTTGCAAATCTTAAGGCATGCTAGAAATGCCTGTAGTTATTTATCCTTGAGGAAATAGAGATCTACTGAAGTCTATTGAGTAGGATGACAGTATAGTTAAACCTGCTTCTTAAGAAGATTATATTAGTAACTCTGCTGGGGAACGGATTAGAGAAAGGAAAGACTAAAACCTAGAAGATCTATTAGGAAGTTATTAGAATAGTTGAGGTGAAAAGTGATAACATGAACTAGAGGTGTGACTGTGTGAGTAGAGAGGAGGAGGAGACTAAAGCAAAGTAGATGACAGTTTTATAAAAGTAGAATAAATAAAACCTGGTAATTGACAGGATGTAGCAGGGAGTGGAGGAGAGGGAGGAGTCAAGGATGACTCTGAGGTTGGAAACCTGAGTGAATGAAGTCAAATGAAAGTTTGAAGAAGGGGTAGGTTTAGCAAAGAAGATGGTGACTTCCATTTTGGACATGGTGAGTTGGAAATACCTATGGACATCCTAGAAGAGACAATTGGCAAATGAAAACTCAAAAAAGAAAATTTTAAATTTTTTTAGTTTTTTTTAAATACATTTTTAGTATTGTTATGATCTTTAAAGGTAGAATTAATTGTTAGCAATCTCTCTTTATCCCTCATTCTCAAAAAAAAAAAAAAAGTGTATATTCTCCTTGCTATAGAATTTCTACAGTATACCTGGGAGTCATGGAATCATAGCTAGGAGGAGACCTCTGGAGCCATCTATTTCAACTCATTCATTTTAGAGCTGAGAAAAGTCTGAGGTTATATAATCAATGAGCATCTGAGGTTGGATTCTAACCTAAGCCCTCAAATTCTAGAACCAGTGTCCCTCCCCCCCATTACATCTGTTTAGAGATGATCATTGAACTTAAAGGAATTGATAGGATTACCAAAAGAGAGTGAACAGAAGAGAAGACCCTATGATAGAGCTCCTAGCATTTAAGGAGTCAAAAGATCAGTGATGAATCAACAAAGATTACTGAAAAGACAGAAGTCCTAGAGGTAAAAAGAGAAATGAAGTATAGATAAGGGAGATGGGAGTTGGAAGGATCCAGAGAAAGTGGTCAGCTTCATTAGAAGCTATAAAAATATCTGCTTTTTAGTATTGTCTACAAACATACAATCAGGAAACAATCTTTGAGACAGAATGAATCTATTTCATCCCTGAAGAAATGAGAAAATAAAGACAGGTATAGCCTCTCAATTTAAGTTAGCATTTGGGTAAAACTTTATAATAAAGTATACTTGTTGCTCTCCTGATTAAAGCTGGTCTTTTGTTGGGTATGAGATTTGAGAACTTGGTCAGAACTTTTATTTCTATCCATTTTCTGTTAGCTAGGAAGATTATACATTCTTCAAAGGAGGGGTCGATTCCTTCTTTGGCTGGCTGCTTTCTGTATGTACCATGTTCATTGAGGAAAAGTGGAGCCAAGTTGGACTGGAGCCAGCAGAGCAATTGGCTTTTAGCTATATAGTTCTGTAGCATATCTTGGCACTATATTTGTCAATGGGCTTAGTGTGTGAATGTAGTTCAGCTCAGAGAACTTTTCAAGGTGAAAGCCTGCCATCACTTTCATGGATGTCGAGGGTAAAATCCTTAACCTCACAACTTAATGAGAACAAAATTAAGGGCTTCTTTAAGCAGCTTAGATTTATCTTGTCAATATAAGTGACAGGATGCTTCATTTTGAGCTTGAGAAAAGAAAGATTTTTTTTTTTAATATAAAGCATCGTCTTGTTGGTTGATTATGTCACTGTGCACACTGTTCCTTTCTGATAGACAGGGTTCATCTATTCCCTTGCTCTAAACTTAATTACTTTGCAATTAATTCTTTGTTGAAAATAGCCAGTCTCCTAAACTTGGAACATCTCATTGTGAGAAAGGCTGTTTATAGATAGAGGTCAAGAGGACGTACATGAGTATTCTGTAATAGTGTCACAGATATTTTGAATGAAAATGGTGAGTGAAAAGACCCACTGCAAACAAGGTAGGCAAGGAGGAAATGGAACTTCCATGCTGTATTATCTTTTGTGTGAAATGGCTGTTGTGCTGGATAGTATTATTCAAATTTTAGGAGAAATTGCAGCCTAATAGAATGATCTCTTCTAAATTCAAAGCTCCTTAAAATACAATATCATCATTCTTCAGTCAATTAAAGAGGTCAATGGCAAGTAAGTTGATGATATAGATAAACGTGATGGGTATCTTTCCTGCACTGAATTGTAGGTTGAGCATACCAACATTAGAGATGTAACTGGAGGCTTTGGATTTAGCATCAGGACAAGAATTTCTTTTTAATTAAAGAAAATGTGAGTATGGATTACTGGCACCATTTTGTAGTTGGGTGTGGGCAAAAGGAGATGAAGGAGAAGAAGGGGAATTACTGTTGGGTCTTGGAAACTTGTCTTTTGTGGTTGGGGATGGGCAGATAATGTGTGGATATTAGACACTTTAAACTTAAAGAAACTAAATCTCTCCCCTCTTCCCTAAAAACACTTGATTGTAGCATGAGACAGTACGCTCTATAAAAAGAAAGCTGCATTTAGCATCCTATGAGCTGACTTCTAGTCTTACCTCTGCTACTTACTATCTCTATGACTTTGTCCAAGTCTATAGTTCCCAGTTTCCACATCTATTACACAATTGGACTAGGTCAGGGTTCTTAACCTGAGGAACATGGACTCCCAAAGCACCCATGAATAGTTTTCACAGAGTCTAGGAACTTGAATGGGAGAAAAATTATATCATTATTTTTACTAAGCTTTAACTGAAATTTAATATTTCCTTCCATCATGAATTTTTAAAGAAACAATTATCTCAGGAAAAAAGTATTGTCAAAGATTTCACCAGTCTGTGAAAGGGGTTAATGGTACAATATGATCTACGTGATCTATAAAGTGGATTACATTCCATGAACCAGCATTACAGTCCCACCTCCTCAATCAACCAACCAATAAGCATTTGTGAAATGTCTACTTTGCCTCTGTTCTGTGGTCTCAGAAAAGCCTTCCCTCCCCACTAGAATCCAAAATGGCCTCTTCTGGCTCTGATGGAATTTATTCTGCTTATTTTGACATTTGCTGGACTTATTTTACATTGCTAATTATCTTTTAATTTGGATTTCTTTTCTTCTCCAACTACTTTAAATGGTCCCACATTCTTTAAAATTGGAGATTACCTCTTATATTTCTTTGTAATTCCCAGACTCACCAATCATGTTTGGAGGGGACAAGGAAAGTAAAGGTTTGTGATTTTGTTATCGGGAATAGCTCTTGGTGTAACAGCTTTCTGCACAGGTCACTTAGGACCTGGGACACTGAGAGTTTGTCCAGCTACGTTGTGTCATCAGTCAAGATCTTCCTGAATCTAAGACTGGACTCCCGTTCACTGAACCACTCTGCTTCTTATTCACAGTGGAAAGTAAATAAGTATTGTTTGATGATGAAGATATAAAAGAATCTTCAATTTCTGTCACTAATAACTGTCCACCAAGCTGCCCTTTCTCTCTTCAAATTATGTCAAATTAAGGTATTTTATATTCATTTAGGACCATGATATGTAAAGAGCTTCTGCAAACAAAATTAATTTCTATGAATATTCTCATTAAATCACAAAATTGAGTTTGAAGGGATCTCAGATAATATTTGCTCATTGTTTTAATCATATTTTTAATGGAAGGTGAAGTCTTCATGGAACCGTGCTCCAAATGCTGATTCTAGAATGAGAGACCCTGAGTTCAAATTCTGATCCTGCTATTTATCACTTGTGTGTGATCCTTCATCCTCTCTGGGCCTCATTTTCCTCATCTGCAAAATAAAGAGATTGAACTAATGGCCTCTAAGGTCAATTTTTTCCCAAATCTGTGTTTCTGTGATAGATGGCCTCTGAGTCTTTTGCTATCCATTTCTTGCTGTTTTGTGTCTTCTTTTAAAAAATTCATTAATGCTGGATTGGGTTATTCAAGACCCCTTTCCTAGCAATCACTCCTGGCATGTGGGAGTTATAGAAGAAGCAGTTGTATTATATCAGGGAAGAGAATTAGACTCTTTTGAATACAGTAGTGAATTGTTCCTGAAAATCCAATTAATGGTCAGTGTGCAAATTATATTTCCCAAGCAACAGTCTTTTCAGAATATGTTCCCTCCCCCTGCCCCACTCTGTCCTAATGAGCATAATTTCTATGTCTGAACAGGGGCATCTCTTTTTTTTTTCCCCAACCCCTATTCCTCTTCTCTAGTGTCTTTGGGCTTTCTTTGGAGCACAATGGCAAAAGCTGCTATTTGTATAGCATGAGAAGTTTCACATCATGTTAAATGTGTGTAATTTGTTTGAAACCAGTGAATGGAGCTTTCTCAGCTCCTTGAATACAATTCTATACGGACTCCAGGGAACAGTGCCTAAGAGCTTTGTGAAGTTCCCCTCTCATCGAGGAATCTGGGGGAATAAAGCCCTTTGAGTTGCAAGGTATATCTCTGGTAAATTTCTTTTCTTTTCTTTTCTTTTTTTTGGGGGGAGCAGGTAAATACCAAATAAGGTAATCTTTGGCACCTGAATTGAAAACAGTTAGGTTAATGTTAACTGCTATTTGTAGAAAATGTTAAACCTTGAAATGGTCTAAATACTTTTCAGTCATTTATCAGCTATTTTTCATAATAACCATCAAAAGTCAGATGGAATAGTTAAAAGAGCAATAGATTGCAAACCAAAAGGCATCCTGATAAAGCTCTAACTTTATCTCTCCCTTGGTGGCTTTTATAAAGTAACCTGATTTCTCTATCCCTGAATTTCCTCATTTATATAAGAATTTAGATTATAAATAATTTGTATGTTTTATGTAGATTTTATATGAGGATTTAGATTAATATATATATATATATATATATATATATATATATATATATAGTGTCTAAGGAGTTAGAACTAATCTTAAGAATTTATCCAGTTCAATTCTCTTACATAGATTATATGTGAGAATTTAGATTATATATAACCTATATGTTTTATATAGGTTGTAGCTAAGAATTTCAATTATAGAATCCTAGATTGAGAGCTCTCAGGGATGTCAGAATTCATTTAGTCCAATTCTCTTAATATAAATTATATATAAGGATTTAGATTAAATATAATTTATATGTTTTATATAGATTATATCTAAGGATTTCGAGTTATCAGGGACCTCAGAATTCATTCAGTCCAATTCTCTTATATTGTAGTTGAAGAATTGGGGCCTTAAGTTGTTTATTCAAAAGCACATAAGCAGTTTCAAAGTATTAGGAGACATCCAGCTTTCCAGAGTTAAGTCCCAGCAAGCAGTAAAACTGAAGATAAAAATTCAAACTCTGGTCCTTAAACTACAATTCCAACATTCTTTCTTCCACTGTACCACTTAGCCTCACATCCATTCTTAGATGATTTCTCAGGATACTTCTTATTCTAACAATTCTATGATTATAGTATATCCCTAATTTTACAGGTGAGTTGACAAAGAACTCAGAGATTAGGAGTCTATATAGAAATTACACAGTACAGCTAAACATAGGACTCTAATCTTCTGATCTTAAATCCTTATGTTTTCATGTTATCTTTCAAAGATCCCAGACAGTTCAGCATTTACTGAATTCATGAAGTTTGACTCCCTAGACATCAGTTTCTCCATCTGTAAAATGAGGAGATTGAATTCAAAGCATCTCAGTCCCCCGCTACCCCCAGCTCTAGAACTATGTATCTATGATTCTGACTCTTAGCTGTCTAAATATTCTTGATAAAGCATTTTACATATAGTGCTACTTCAATGAAAGAAAAGAGGAGATGCAATGACATCTCCACAAGCTAAGTTAAAAGGTAATGGGATAGTGTCTTACCTGATTCTACACCTGGAATCAATCTTAATCATTTAAAGAACATTTTAAATTCAGATTTCAATAGTAGAAACATAAATAGTTATTCCTTCCACATGGTGATTTTCTATATTGTGGGTTTCCTTATATCACCAGTTAGCTTAAGAAATTAAATGGGAATTTTTTTTGGTGGGGGGAGGGTTTCAAAAGCATCAGACAACATGTGAAGGTCAGTCAATGACACAGAAAAAGTTTAGAAATGCAAAAATGCATAAATTATGTGCATAGCATTATGAAATATAAATATATTTTATTTTTTAATATAATTCTGATTCCTTCTTGGGTGCAAAGGGAGGGCCAAAAATTTTACAGAGATATTCCAGATTGTGGAGGTGTTGCCACTCCTCCCTGCCCCCATGGTGTCTAAGGGATAGCTATACTCCAGCCTTTTAAAAGGCAGAAGCATACTACATTATATCTAGTTGCCCCCCAAACAGAAGTAAACTTTGAACATTTTTATATTATACATGTAATTTTAAATACTACAAATATATAAACATGGCACCCCAACAGAATTTCTACTATTATAGAATAGTCATTTTCATTTGTTTTGATAGAGTTCCAAGAAGAACATATCTGTAACAAGTCTCTATCCTGCTCATACTTTTTTAGATTTAGGGTTCTGCAGACCACTGCACTGATGTTTAGTACAACTGCTTTTTGTAATTGAATAAAAGTGTTACACTGTGAGCTCATCTTCTGTATGTTCACTGAAAGCATCCTTGATACAATACCTATAGCAAGAAGATAGAGATGATGTACTGAAACTTGTTTCCCCATGATTTGAATTTTTTTTTTCTGCTAGGTATTTATATTTTGAAAAGTTTTCACTTCATCTAGTTTGGAGACTGTGCAAATTTGGCATGATGATAACTATTAAAAACATAGTTCTTAAAATTTTGCAGATCAAGATAATGTTATATAAAGATAATTGTGGGCAACATTTTGGTCTATGGTCCTGTTTTGGATTCAGTGCAATTTAGTAGCTGAATTCTCAAGAATATTTCAGGTCATTTATTATTATTACTATTTCTATTATTGTTGTTTGTTATTATAGTAATCGGTATTTTATATTAGATTGCTTGCTGTCTCGGGCAGAAGGTAGAAGGGAGGAAGGGAGAAAAATCTGGAATACAAGTTTTACAAAGGTGAATGTTGAAAATTATCTTTGCTTATATTTGGAAAAGTAAGAAGTAAAAAAAAATATTAAAAAAAAAAGTAATTGGTGTATTCAGCTTCTCCCATCCCCACTCTTGTTGGCTTTGGTTAGAATATACTCCCTAGATCATGTATACTAAAAGAATCCAGCCTTAGGCATGTTTCCTGGGGCATAGAGTAGACAGAGCCAGTGGGCTGGGGTTACATGAATTATTTTTCTTTTTCTTCCCATCTTATGGGGCAGCTAGGTGGCCCAGTGGATAGAATTCCATGCCCACAGTCAGGAAGCCTCATCTTCCTGAGTTCAAATCTGGCCTCAGATACTTTGCTAGCTGTGTGACCCTAAGCAAGTCACTTTACCCAGTTTGCCTCAATTTTCTCATCTGTAAAATGAGCTGAGGAAGGAAATGGCAAACCCTCCAGTATCTTTGCCAAGAAAACCCTAAATAGGGTCATGAAGAGTTAGACATGACAAAGAGTTAAACATAACAAAGAGGTAGTTCAATGACTGAACAATAAAATCCCATCTTATATCTGATAGTATTCAGATAGAAATGGTGCTGGGATAAATTGCTATCCCATTTTTTTTTTTTTTAATGTTGAACACTAGGCAGACTATTGTGCAGGTGGATAAAATGATTGCTTTTTTGTAGTTGAATAAAAGTATTAGGACATAAGCTCATTCTGTGTTGATTTACTAAAAAGCATCTTCAGTACAACTCCCCTAACAGACAGGATAATGGAAATGATCTGTGCTTCATCCTATTCCCACATGGTTTGATTTCTTCTGCCAAGTCTCTGTTTTGAAAGCTTTTCATTCCAAATACTTTGGAGGTTATGAGTATCTGATATGGCAACCTCTACTGAAAAGAAGGTTCTTAATTTTTTATGGATTAATTTTATTTCCAGGCAACTGTAGGCAACATTTTTGTCTCTGACGATACATCATTGTATTTATTGAATTCTCAAGAATGTTTTGAGTGTTGTATTTGTAGTATTAGAATTTCTTGTCTGGTTTATGAAGGATAGTAAGCTACTGATGTATAATTTTCTCCATTTGGTAATGTCATTATAGGAATTTTTTATGCACTCAATTTTTACAACCTTCAATAATGTTACACAATTTCTACCCTTTCCTTACACAATCTACATTGATAATATTATTATTAATTAACTCACCAATAAGTATGTCAAGCTGACTAAGAAGCAAAGCTGTGTACATTCCCCCCCCAAAAAAAACTATGAATGAGATATAATATAAATGATAAGCTCCTCAGGTATCAATGTATTATATTTTTATATAACTTATTATACAAATTAATCATATCAATTTATTGTAATTTTATTATGATTTATTATTTTTTATTTTTATCAATTTATTATAAAGCAATAGTCATATAACAAAAAAAAAATGAAATATGAAGAAAAGTTTAAAAGTTAGAATTTCTTTTCTCTCCCAGGCCATCAGATCCTTTTAGTGGGTGACTTGGTTTCATTACCACACATGTACATACCCACACCCACTCTCATACCCACCGTCACACCCACACACATTCACTGAAATTTATTTTAGTTCATAGTACATGGGACTGCTGTGAACTCTTGCGTGTGACTGAGAAGTTTCAAAAGTTTGGGAACAGAATATAGACATGAGTCAACTAAGTTTTTCTGACAGGAAATACCCTGTTTGGGGTCGACGGTGCGGGGATCAGGGAGTGTGTGGGCTGCACCTGTGAGAGTAAATGTCATTGTTTCATTCTCTGTTTAAAGTGGGATTGACAAAAGATCTGCTAAGAGGTCAAATTTAGGTCTTCTGTGGTAGATGCCAGCCAGCTAGCACTCAAAGCACTCAAAGAGATGTGGGCTCTTTGGGCCAACGGTGTAGGAAGCATGACCTCTGAGCTGGGTTTGAGGTCTCTGTAACATCAGTAAGTTAGACGTTGGTTGGCTTTTGGGTGGCCCAAGCCTTACTCTTCAGATATTACTGACTGGCACTGAAATCTCATCAAGCATTAAAAATAAAGGTACGGTCTTCTTAGTTTAATATTTACCAAAAAAATCCCACAGAAAGTGCCATCTATACAAATTGAAATCATTTAAAGTTAATTAGAAATGAAAAACGTCATGGAATGTTTTCTTTTTCTAGTTATTCACGAAACTAATAATTAAAGCTCTTGGATGGGCCATTCCAACGGGAGGGTGAGAAACTTCCTTCAGAATGGACAAATTGACTGATACCTACTTGTTGGAACAAATCACTGACTGCTAGTCCCCTTAGTAATCTTTTATGGCCTTCAGGAAGATACTTTATCTGATTCAATTGGCCCAGACGCAAAATGAGGATAACAGTATTTATGTTCGACATCAGGTTAATGTGAGGACTAGGTCAAATTTGTAGCTGTCTTGAAAAATGACCAGAAAGAAAGTGAGTGTGCTCTTTGAGAATATAAATGACTTCATGATTAGCTCCACTTTAGAAAATCAGCTCCTTTTCCACTGGACTTGCTTCACTCAGGCATTTTCCTCTAAGGGAGAAAGATGACCATTGAGTCATTTTAAAACAGGCCTTTCATATATTACTTATTGCAAATCTCTTTTCACTGCTTCATCAGTGTTATATTTGAAATAGATTAAAGGTAGTAAGCAGGGTCATGTAAAGTCAATATTTTATTCATTCAAAGATATGTAAGCAAAAGCCACAGATATAATTAGAAGAACTCAATTTTATTCATAAAATAATAGATTTTTAAATCTTGAAAAGACCATCAAGATCACTTAATAAAACCCTTTCTTTCTTATTTTATGAGGAAACTGAGACTGCTAGAAGTTAAGTGAGTTGAGCAGGATATGTGGCTAGTAATTGTTTGAAGCTGAATTTGAATTCAAGTCTTCTGACTCCTTCCCTAAGTTACCAAGTCCACATAGTATGGTAGGAAGGCCCAGCGGAGAGGATTGATTCCCCTCAGGGTCCTATACATGTTAAGCAGCACGACTAGGATTTGAAGGCAGGTCACTTGGTCACAAGCATCATGATGCCTCTTCAGGTCTGTTAAATCTGTGTATATTAAACACTTCTATGCACAGTACTAAGCCTAAGAGTAAAGGGGGACGGAGGAGGAAGCGCATAAAATTTAGATAAACCACAATCTCTGTCCTTGTAGAATTTACAGCCTCATAATGCAAAATTATATAAACTCCATTCAAAAGAAAAAAGTTTCATGCAAGAAGTATCTATAAATAACTAATATATAATACATGAGAGGACAAGATAAAATGCTATATAATGCTTAAGGGGAGAAATTGTTACTATTATAAGACCTTGGGAAGAAAACTTTTAAGTTTAAAGATTGTAAAGTTCCTTGGATAGATTTTAGGGGTGATTTGCTTTTAATCCTACATATATTTGTTTTAATTTATTGAACTGTATTCTGAGAAGGGATTCCTACGCTTTACCATATTGCCAAAGGGTACTATGATACAGAAAAAGTGAAGAACTCCTGCTTTAAAAGATGGGTAGCAATGTGAGTTATGTAGGCCATGTTGGAGAGAACAGTTTTTGAAGTCACAGGGGTTTGCAGAAAATGTGGGGTCCTAAACTTTTAAGTGTCTGACAGCAGAGGAACATCCCAAACATGCAGCTGGAAGAAACTGGGCAAAGTTACCTTCCAGAATGTCCTTTTTGTCTATAAGTCAGGCTAAGTAGGAAGAAAGTGGAACTCTAGTCAATGAATCAAATGGTAGGAAGGGCCAGCCGAGAGGATTGATTCCCCTCAGGATCCTATACATATTACACAGCTCCTTGGCTGCATTTCCAGTGTAGGTTAAATGAATTGTTCCCATTAGTGTGCTGATAGGACAGCTCCTTGAGATGAAGGAGACTCTGTACTTTGAATGTCATGGTAAGGAAAAGCCTTTGCTGAGAGGAAGGGTGGCAGGGCTGCTTGTGGCAGGATTTTACTGTCACTATGAAAACTGCATAAAGTGATGACTTACAGGAAGGCTTGGAGTTTTCAGTATAATATATAATAATAATAAGGTCCCTGTCATCTTTTAAGTGAGGTAAGATTTCTTCACACTTTGGTAGTTTATTGGGAGTGTGATGGCCAAAAACTGCTCTAGTTTCCTTTCAAAACTCTGCTCAGATGCCACCTCCCACATGTGGCCTTTCTTGTTCCTTCCAGCCTGCCTCACTCACAATTACCTTGTATTTATTTTCTATATTAATTTCTACACACACACACACACACACACACAGTTTTCCCTGGTAGAACACAAGCTCCCTGAAATTAGGGAATAATTTGATGTTGTCTTATATCCACATCACCTGGCCTATCGCTTAGCCTACAGTAAAATCAATACTTTGGTGATTGATAGTTGTACCAAAATTTCTCTGCCCAAGCTGTGGTGCTTCGGGAGCCTGATCCTGAAGCCCTAGCAATATTTGCTCACTTGGGAGTTCTTTAGGAACTGAGGAATGGGGCAGGATCGACTGTTTCCTGAGAATCTGTTTCTTTGAATTGTGGCCTTTTCCAATGCTGATGCCTATTTGAAGTCAACCATTTTTAACCATAAAGTTAAAACCAAGAAGTCCTATTCTTTTTTTTTTTTTTTTTTTTTTTTTTTTTTTTTTTTTTTTTTTTGCTTTTTGCAAATTGGGGTTAAGTGACTTGTTTAGGATCACACAGCCAGTCACTTGTCTGAGGTCATTTTTGAACTCAGGTCCTCCTGACTTCAGGGCTGGTGCTCTATCCACTACACACCTAGCTGCCCCAAAAAGTCCTATTTTTTTTATGCTTCATCATGGAAAAGATATGAATTTAGTCACTTAAAGATGATGCCAGCAGACTGCAAACCCAAACAGGTCCCACAGCCTAACAAGACCTGAGTGCTGGCTCTGAAACATGGACTTTCTAGCCATCACCTAGCCTGTCACCAGAGTTGATCCCCAGATAAGGAATTTTTTCAGTCTCCTCAGTTCTTAAAGATCTTCTAGAAAAGGTATAGACTTAATGGAATTGAGATCTGAAATGTCACAGGACCTATGCCTGTAATGGAACTTCACTAATATCGGTGCTTCTCCCAATTCAGACTGCAACCCTTTTATTCTTTATATATTTTTTATTTTTTATAAGCTGCTATGGCTAAAAAAAAAAAAAAAAAAAATCCCAATGGTGTTCTTAGGTACTTTAAAGAAAATTGTAAAGTGTCATTGTTGGAAGGGCAGCTAGGTGAGGTAGTGGATTGAGTGCTGAACCTGAAGTCAGAAAGATTCACTTAATCCTGTAACAATTGTTGGGAGAAAACCAGAGAGAATTGAAATATAGATTTCAAAGAAGTTCCTTATCCCAACTTTCAATCCAGACTATGTATTTTTATCTATATGGTTAAGTGTTAATAGAGAACCCTCGCTACAATCATGTAGATTGGCACCTTACCTCTAAAAAAGTTTATCGTTTCCTATGACACAGAGATTAAGTGATTTTTCCATGGTCACACAGCAGGATGTATCAATGAAAGGATGCAAACCCAGATGTTCCTTGATCCAAGTATGATCTCTACTCACTCTCTATAACATATTGCTTTGAGAAAGTAATATTTCTTGCTATTGAGGCAGAAGGGTAAAGTCCTTGCAAGGTTCTATTAACAAAGGCAGTTTTGGGACTCGAAAAATGGCCAGTGAACTTTATTTTTTCCCCCAGTGATTGTGGGAACTGAACCTTAATGTCTACATCCGTGAAAAAGGATATATGGTACAGTTTGATCTGTAACATCAAGGGGTTCAGAGAATTACTGGGATTCTATAGACAGTATTTAAAAATCATCTGAAATTCAAAAAGATAAATCCTTATATTATGGATTTGAGTGAAGGAAGAAATTCCTTACTTGCTGCCCTTAACTCAAAAGAACCCTGATGGGTTTCATCAGCCATAAAAATCACATTAGACCTACAGCCCAAAGGAAATCAAGGTCTACCAAATGAGAATTCAAACACAAATTGATCTTTTCCATCCTTGGCCCTTGAATGGCACTTTGTACTTCTCTGGTGAACTAATTATCTTCTCTCTTGTTTGACTCATTTTGAATGTATCATATCCCTCTTTTCAACAAAGTTTCAAGAGGAGAGAGAGTGGGTTTTATCTATATTTTATGGCATTGCCAGCATCTATCATAGATAACTCTCCACATAGTAGGCATTTTTAAAATGTCTGTTGAATTGAATTGTAGGAGAGGACATTTATGAGATCTCTCTTATCCTTTGCCTTTCATTTAGTTTTCCTGGGAACCTGAATGAAAGATAGGAACTGCAGAGAGCTCTTTTAAGATTAAGCTCTTTTAATTCAACCTATTGGAATAGCCACAGAAAAAGTCTGGCTTGGGCACATGGATAAAATAGTGCAAGTTTTGTAGCTTAAGTATGGTTTCAGTTACTTTTTTTAAAAGAAGGGCTATGAGCTAACTGATGAGAAGTGCCTGCTGGCTATTCATTAATGAAGGGATCCACCCAATGGTTTACTTCACTTACCAGGTCATAAAAAGATTGAGGGAAAAATAAATGTTCAAGGTTAAAGAACCAATTAGTGCCAGAAATTAGAAAAGAACAAAAATAACTATCCAGATTAAGTTGTGATTTTCAAATTCAGAAATATATACAGAACTCCTTGGAAGAATAGTGGACTCTGTGTGAAGCTGGGTGGGTGTAAGGAGAAGAAAGGAGATTAGATTTAGTAGATCCTGCCCTTAGGATATCTCATTTTGATTTGAAAGAGACTTGGGAGAGCATGACTTCCTAAGAAAGCAAGGCAAGTGTATTCTTACTAAGGATTGCTCTGGAATATTCTGCAAACAACTTAGAAGTTTAAGATTGTCAGAGATTTATCAGAGAAATTATTTGTTTATGATAAGAGCCACCTAAAGCTTAAAGGCTAAGGATGGATTTCAAATTAGATACACACCTAAAATAGTTGCTTGGCTGTCAGAGAAATAGCCATTTTTTTCATATCCCTTGTTTTCTGACTGATGGGACTTTTTTTAATTGACTGACATTGTAGAAAATTTTAGAAAGTAAGGATGATTTGTACATCCTACATAGTAAACACTTCATAAATAACTTTATTCATGTAGAAATTCATATATAAACATGTCTTACATTGATAACATCCCAATGTTACTCATTTTAAAGAAGAGATTTAGAGATAGTAGGTTACTCTGTGAAGAAGCAGGTCAGTCCAAATCTCTCTGAAGGTACTTCAATGGCATCATCAGCAAGATGTATTGGAAAGAGAATTGGCTTTGGAGGCAGAAGACTGGGTTCAAATCCCAGCTTTGCTACCTCCTACCTGTGTAATCTTAGACATTCCAATTCTTGGAACCTCAAATTTTTCATCGGTTAAAAATAAAAAAGGAGAGGTTAGACTTTCAATTTACTTGCAGCACAAAATCTATGATTCTATAATCCTCTGGAACAGAAGACTGCATGTGTCATGGGTTACAGATTTAAGGGATTAAAAATTTGGCACTGGAAGGGACCTCTGTTGGTTATGTGACTGGGTGACCTCTGCAAGACACAGTTTTCTCATCTGTAAAAGGGGGCTGGATTCCATGGCCCTTCCACATGCTATATGGAAAGATCAATTCATCTTCTAAACTTCCTGTGAATGATCAAGGGTGGGGAAGAAAGGACGTACCCATAGCAAATATGGCATGTGGCTATTATTCCTGCGACAGTGCTTGCCCAGCCATCCAGAGCACACTCATCATCATTTCCAGAAGCCCAGGCTGCTCACCATAATGAAGAAATTAAACTGTTTTGATTTTCAATCACCAAAAATGTCATTGACAAAAATACTGCAGCTCGGGAGAATTATGTTTTAGCAGATGGATAAGTAGGTAGTTTCTGCAGGTGTTTTATTACCTTGGGCCCAATATTTGATTAAGTGTTACAAGTCATGTTGTGACCTTTCCAACCTTTCTGGTTGCAAATCCCTTAAGGAGATCGTAAAGATTTTGTAATGGACAAGTAAAACATGTCTATTTATTCTGGTTAGGCTGTGACAAAATTGATTTATGCTAAAACAGTTGAAAATTACATTTAACTGTAGTTGTTGATTGCCTGGCCCCCTCTCTGAGTCCTAGAGGCAGTGTTTCTTTCCTTTCAGTTCTCTTTACATATTTCTCTCCAACTTCTTCAGGTACTTCACATGTTTTCCCCAGGCATCCCTCTTTCTTTATTCACCTGTCTTTTATACATTTCTCACCTGTCTTTTGAGAGAGTCATTGTGGCATAAGTTGCTAGGAGCATTGTAAAAGTCACTCAACTCTCAAGCCAAATAAATAGCCCTCTCCCAATAGTTTGCCCATCTCTGCTCTAGCCAATTCTCAAAGACATTTAAGTTACAAAGGTCTGATTCTCTACCTGGGAGCTCTCTGAACCAAGGAATCACAGGTCCAGGGCTGATCTCTATCCCACTAGAGCAGAGAAGTATAGTAGTTAGCAAGACCCAGATTCAGATCCCAGACCTATTACTTGTGATTTCAGTTACTTTGAGCAAAATCACTTAGTTTCCTTATCTTTTAAGAGAAAACTTCTATGGTGTCTTTCAGCTCTAACTCTATAATCCTGTGATTGGATTAAATGCCAATCTCCATAGACCAATGAGTATGCAAGGGGAGGAATTATGGGAATCAGGAAATCTGAATTTTAATCCTGGTTTTATCACGAAGAGTTTAGTAAAAGTAAATAATCTAACTTCCCTGAGTCCTAGTTTCCTCATCTATAAAAATTAAAGGGTGGGATTAATCAATCCAAGATAATCTACCAAACCCTAAACACCTACTATTTACCAGGCTGTGAAGATACAAAGGCAAAAATAATATTCTTTGCCTTCAAGGAGGTTATATTTATAAAGCAGATTAAAGAAAGTCATATTTACTTTGTATCTTTTATTCATTATTTTTTTTACATCTTTAAATTTTAACCTTTTTCTCTTTTTTAAAATAATAGCCTTTTATTTTTAAAATATATGCAAAGATAGTTTTCAACATTCAACCGTGCAAAACCTTATGTTCAAATTTTTTTTCTCTCTCCCTTTCCCCATCCTCTTCCCTGACAGCAAATAATCCAATTATATGTTAAATGTTAAATTTTTCTATATGTACTTCCAAAATTATCATGTTGCACGAGAAAAATCAGATCAAAAAGGGAAAAAAATGAGAAAGAAAGCAAAAAGCAAGCAAACAACAAAAAAATGTGAAAATATTAGGTTATGATCCACATTCAGTTCCCACTGTGTGCAAATGGCTCTCTCCATCACAAGTCTACTGGAATTGGCCTGAATCACCTCATTGTTGAAAAGAACTGTGTCCATCAGAATTGATCATCACATAATCTTGGTTACCATGTACAATGCTCTCTTGGTTCTACTCATTTCACTCAACATCAGTTCATGTAAGTCTCTCCAGGCCTCTCTGAAATCATCCTCCTAACCATTTCTTATGGAACAATAATATTCCATAATATTCATATACCATAACTTATTCAGCCAGTCTCCAGCCTTCCAGTTAGTTTCCAGTTCCTCACCACTACAAAAAAGGCTGCCACAAGCATTTACCATATGGGTCCTTTTCCCTTTTTTGTGATTTCTTTGAGATACAGACCCAGTAGAGACATTGCTGGATCAAAGGGTATGCATAGTTTGATAGCCCTTTGGGCATAGTTCCAAATTGCTTTTCCAGAATGATTGGATCAGTTCACAACTCCACCAACAATGTATTAGTGTCTCAGTTTTCCCACATCTCCTCCAACATTTGTCATTATCTTTTCCTGCCATCTTAGCCAATCTGAGATGTGTATAGAGATACTTCAGAATTGTTTTAATTTGCATTTTTTTGATCAATAGTCATTTAGAGCATTTTTTCAGATGACTAGAAATGATTATAATTTCTTCATCTGAAAATTGTCTGTGCATATCCTTTGACCATTTATCAATTGGAGAATGGCTTGTGTTCTTATAAATTTGAGTCAATTCTCTATATATTTTAGGAATGAGGCCTTTATCAGAATCCTTGGATATAATTTTTCCCCAGTTTTCTGTTTCTGTTCTAATCTTGATTGTATGAGTTTTGTTTGTACAAAACCCTTTTTTAATTTAATATAATAAAATTATCCATTTTGCATTTTATAATGTTCTCTAATTCTTCTTTGACCATAAATTCAAGTAGAAGAAAAGCAGGTGGAATCAAGGAAGATTTCATGTAGGATTTCCAAGAGTCAATGATGAAAAAGGAGAGAATTTTAGACATGGAAGACAAGTTGGACAACTGACAAAGAAGTAAAAGATGTAATGTTATGAAGGAGGAACATTAAATAACTCAGTTTGATTGGTATATACAATGTAATAAGCTTGGGAAATAGGTTGGAACCAGATGATAGAGGAAGTTATATGCTAAAATGAGTTTATATTTTATCACAGAGGCAATTGAGAACTACAAAGGTTTCTTGAGTTAGGGACTGACATAGTCAGATCTGTGCTTTAAGCATAACATAATTTAGGAATTTGATTTGGCTTTCCTGTTGGGACACAGTAGTTTTATAGGTATTTCTTGGTTTAGAAGGAACTATAGAAATGGCAATATATTACTTGCTTTGGGTAAATGGATTCTTGGATTTTTAGACTTAGTGACTTTGGCTTCAGTGACCCACTATGCTTATGAATTCCTGATTCCTATTTTCCAGAACGGGGCTTCTTAAACTTTTTTTCTACTTGTGACTTTTTATTTGCCTGAGAAATTTTTATGCAACCCCAAGCATATATAGATATATAAAATAGGCATACAAATCAAACTTTCACTGATAATATAGCATAATTTCACAACTCTCACATTTAGTTATATGACCTTATATGGGGTGGTAACCCACAGTTTTCAGAAGTTTTGGTCTAATAGAGTTCTTACTATCAGCAATGGCTAATAGAGGCACTTCTACCATATTCTGTAGAGATACAGAAGCTAGATTAATTTCTAAATAAATGTAGAAAAACCTGTAGATTTCTACAAAGTAAAGCCCTACCTATTCTAGAGTCACTTACTATGATAGTTCACTAACTATGTGTCCCTGCCTTCAGCCAATATCATGCTAGTGATCTTCTCTAAGTAAAGACATATTCAGTATAGGGATTCACTAAAAGAAAACTGACAAAAAAGAACAAGGATTTTTAGTGATGTATTATTACCTTATCGTTACTACTCATTAGACCTGATAGTGCACTTGGCACTGCCAAATGACAGAAAAAGAAATGAGCCCCGTTTAGAAGCTAGGAGATTTACATACATACATAGCAAGTAGAATATTAATCATCAAGGGAGAAGTGATTCTAGAATCCCAGATTTGATATTTTCCATTCAAGTTTATTCTCTTGTTCATATTCCTTTCTAAACTCATGCATTTCTTATATTGACCTTGATGAAAGGTCTTAGATGGATACCTTAAGCTTGAAAGAATTTGTAAAAGATAGTGATAAGGATTGAAAAAGATGATAACTTTGCCCTTCTTGGCCAGAACTAGGGGAGATTTTTGGATATAGATTCATCAGAAAAAAAAAAAAGAAAGAAAGACTAAAAGATAGGAGAGGAAATAACCTGCCCCCACACACACACACTTTTTTCCTTCCTGTAACCATATTTCAACAAAAATATAAATGTGCTAATGGTATAAAAAGCAACTTGGTAAAACTGCTGAATTACTATAACAGAAACAGTTCAACACATGCAGAAGTGTAACTGCAAGAAAGCCAAGCATTTTCGATATTATTTATGCTCACAATTAGTATTTCTAAGTGAATTTTTAAAGGCTTTTATGCAATTACAGTATAGTTGATTGTCCTAACTTTGCTAATGCTTTGATGCCTTGCATGTGCTGTCCTTGGTCCCTACAACCCTGGCACATAATTTACTTCTGTTTTGAGTGAACTATAAGCATTAGTGTCCATTAAGAATTTTTGAAACAAAGTCCAAAGATTACTTGGAGCACTTTCAGCAATATGTACTGATTGTCATTAATAGTTCTTTTGTCCTAGACAAGGACATTGTTTTGTAATATCATTTTCTTTGGCTAGCCCATACGTAGTCTATGTTTCTGAACAGCTTCCTACATGTTTTTGCTCCTTGGCTTTTGACAAAGCAGGAGAAACCCATAGAACTTCTTAGAATTGGGGGCAGAGGAGGGAAGGACATTAAAGAGCTAGATGGGCCACAGAGTGGTATGCAGTCATTTTTCTTCATCTGATCATCTCTAATCTACAAGGAGTGACTGATACCAGGTCTTTTATTATTCATATTTATTAGATTTTCTGCAGCTGTTCTAGGGTTGCCTATATTTAAGATCACAGATTTAGAACTTAAAGAGACTTTAAAGCTTTTCTAGTCTGACTCCTTTATTTTAGAAATAAGTCCAAGAGAGGCAAACTTGCTCAAGTTCACCCAGTTAACATATGAACTCAGGTCCTTTAACTCCAAATCCAGTATTCTCTTCATTGTAGCCTAATTCCCATTCTTAAAGATTTCACAGTGACCACTTTCAAGTGCCCTTAAACCCAAACTCCCCCAGATCTATCAAGCATCTAATGATGATTCATAAAGCCTGCTCACATTCATCCAAGAAGGTTTCTCTATCTAACTGGTGCTTGATAAATCCAATTTTTAAGTGGAAAAAACAAAACACATCTTTTAGAGAAATAGATGAAAAATCAAATACTACCTATGAATTTAAAGCCATTTTCCAGGAGATGAAAGCAGAAATAAATTCACAAAGACTAGACATTCAGCGTCAACATTTCTTATGATCTTCTGCAGAGTAATAATCTATACCAACTAAAAGATTCTATAGTTATTATTTAAGTCATCAAAATATAGGGATTTCCCTCTTTTGAAATGTGGAAATTTGACAGGTATAAAGATGTATCAATGTTGAGTGTTTCATTGGGCTTTAACTTAGGTATTATTTGCATAGGCAATTCTAAGAATCAAATTGCCTTGTGTAAAATATCCAATCTCTTGTACTTGAGCTCAAAAAGAATGAATTATCTCTGTTTAAATTGACCAACCAGAAACTAGGCATTGACCAACACCTAACAACTTATACCAAGATAAGGTCTAAATGGGTTCATGGTTTAGATATAAAGAGTGATACTATAAGCAAATTAGAAGAACAAAGGACAAATCTACCTCTCAGATCTGTGGAGAAGGAAGGAATTTGTGGCCAAAGAAGAACTAGGGCACGGTATGAAATGCAAAATAGATAATTTTTATTATATTAAACTAAAAAAGTTTTGAACAAACAAAACCCATATAGCCAAGATTAGAACAGAAGCAGAAAACTGGGAAAAGTCTTTACATTCAAGAATTCTGATAAAGACCTCATTTCTAAAATACATAGAAAATTGACTCAGGTTTATAAGAATACAAACAATTCTCCAAATGATAAATGGTCAAAAGATATGAAAGACAATTTTCATATGAAGAAATTAAAACCATTTCTAGTCATATGAAAAAAATGCTCTAAATAACTATTGATCAGAGAAATGTAAATTAAGACAACTATAAGATACCACTACACATCTCTTAGATTCGCTAAGATGATAGGAAAGATAAAGATGAATGTTGGAGGGGATGTGGGAAAACTGGGACACTTATACATTGTAGGTGGTGTTGTGAACTGATCCAGTCATTCTGAAGAGGAATATGGAACTATGCTATCACACTCTATGTGCCCTTTCATCCAGCAGTGTTTCTACTGGGCTTATATCCCAAAGAGATCTTAAAGGAGGGAAAGGGACCCACATGTGCAAAAATGTTTGTGGCAGGTATCTTTGTAGTGACCAGAAACTGGAAACTGAGTGGATGCCCATCAGTTGGAGAATGGCTGAATAAATTATGGTATGTGAATGTTATAGAATATTATTGTTTTATAAGAAATGAGCAGCAGGATGATTTGAGAGAGCCCTGGAGAGACTTACATGAATTGATGCTGAGTGAAGTGAGTAGAACCAAGAGAATATTGTACACAGAAACAATAAAATTATGTCATGATCAATTCTGATGGACATGGCTCTTTTCAGTTCCAATGGACTTATGATGGAAATATTTACACCCAGAGAGGAGTGTGGGAACTAAGTGTGGATCACAACATATTTTTTCATCTTTTTTGTTGTTGTTTGTTTGCTTTTTGTTTTCTTTCCCATTTTTTTTCCTCTTTGATCTGATTTTTCATGTGCAGCATGATAAATGTGGAAATATGTATAGAAGAATTGTTCATGTTTAATATATATTGAATTATTTGCTCTCTAGGGGAGAGGATAAGGGAAGGGAGGGAGAAAATTTTGGAACACAAGGCATTGCAAAAGTAAATGTTGAAAACTATCTTTGCATGCATTTTGAAAATAAAAAGCTATTATTAAAAAAAAAAAAAGTTGGCCAACCAAATTAGAGAGTCTGAATTTTGACCAAGGGACATTATCATAGTTAGATTTGCCCACAAGTTTATTGCTTTTGGAAATGTTGCTAAATTATTTGCCTTTTCTGGGGAGAGGAAAAGATGGTATGTCTTTTTTTTTTTTTTAAGAGTATAAACATTCTCTGTACTACAGAGAAGTGCCTAGCAACAGGCGTTCATCAAAGAAGTTAATTTGTCCAAGATTTGGCAATGATTGGGAATGCCACATTGGACTGCTGAAGTGCTAAGCTCTGTGATAACTGGAACTGGAAAGGAAATTTCTTCCTTACTGATAATCATGGCAGTGATGTATTGGTGGTGTTTTCATGACGTTTTCTTAGCCTTACTTTGAAGCATGGTGTGTAAAAGTCAGAAAATCTTTCCATGTTAACAGCACTGATGTTTGGAAAGGATTTTTCTGGGTATTTTTTTCCTTTCCCTTAACAGGGTGAAAATTGGCAATTTTAAACTGCTGTGATCTCTTTAGAGGGACACAAATCCATCTAAAATATTGGCTGGTCAAATGTGCTTATCTATATGTAGTAAAACATGCAGTTTTTGACAGTTTTTTACCAAAACATGTTATCTTTTTCTAGCCCAGATAAATGTTTTCAGTGCTATTTTTTTAAACTTCATGTTCATTTCACAATCCAAACCTTTTTTTCCTAGTGAAATTTTTACTTTATTTTTGTAAATTTTTAAAATTAATTTTAAATATTATTTAATTAAAAGTTATTTTTAAGCAGTTCAACATATATGACAACATATTCAACATTCCATACCAATAGTTCCCCACCAGTGAAGGAAAGAAAGTACATTTTCTTACTTCTCTGGTAGGCCATATAATTTTAAGAGTGCTCAAAATCATTCTTTTTATTATCTACCCTCTTATTTTCCTTCTACAGTGTATATCTTTAAGATCAAAAAAAAATTTTTTTAAGGTTTTTTTCTCCAAAAAAGTTGACATAGTAGACATTTTACAATGAAAACCAGACTTGACTGTTACTTGTTTAGAGATGGGTAGTATATTTTGGTAATTCAATAGCAGCAAACTAAGATTCCAAAGATTATTAAGAAAATCTTGAATTTTAGAATTTGAAATAATCTAATATATAATCATTTTATATTAAGTAATTGAGGCAGAGAGGCATTAAGTTACTTATCCAAGATCATCCACCAAGTTAGGGTTTGTCTTATGGATGATCAGCTGAATAACTTGTTCCTTTCCCTATAGAAGCTAAGTTCCAACCACCCGTGATAGAGATGCATAATTCACTTGACTGCCTCTTGCAGAACCTCTGGCAAAGCAAGCTGGTGTTGTTCCAAGTCCCTTGGAAATGAATCAAAATTCTCGCAACAGCTGGACTTGGTTTGATACCCTTTGGTGATGGTGATCAAAGTTCCTCACCATTGCTAATTAGCAAATCATTGAGACTGTGCAGACACTAATGAGCAAATATCTCCCTTTGGCTATAAGAGAGAGCAGTCTGGATTGAGTTTAGGACCTAGATTAAACCTAATAACATTGATTTTTATGAATTTGTCTAGTTGCCTCATTTTCTCCACTGGCAGAATGGCTGCGCAGTCAGTTTGCGCTTATTATATTGTGTGAAAATCTGTTTTGAACCCCACCATTTCATTATTAATGTTTTGCTGACTTTTTAATGTTGGGTGGTCTCAGGGTACCAGAGAAGTTTAACAGACTGTGTGTTATGACATATTGGTAGTAGTGGGAGTGGGAGGAAGGGGAATAGCAGAAGCAGTAGTAGAAGCAATGGTCTTAGTAGTGCTAGGAGTAAATTAACCTTTCTAGACTATTTTAAGGTTTGCAAAGTGCTTTGTATCTACTATCTCATTTGACCCCCACAGTCATTTTGTGAAGTAGTTGCTAACATTATTCCTGTTTTACTGATGGGAAAACCAAGATATGAAGTCAGGTGGATTAGTAGTACATCCTCTGTCTAGTTTACTAAAATCCAACTTTAAAATAACGGCAGTTTGACTCTTCTGCTCCTGGAGGGACAGAGCATCTGGAGAAGTAGATCCAGGCAGGCAGGGGAGGAAGAGCTAGAAGTTAAGATAATGAAACGAAGCTCAAAGAGAGGGGAAGAACAGCAATAACCTCTCCATCATCATTCCCCTTTCAGAATCAGAGTTGCCTGTTTACCTCCCTATTTTTAAAGTTTGTTGAAAATAAGCAAGTGCAGAATAAATCCACGATTTGGAATCACATAAAGAAATAATTCCTTCTTTTTAGGGTGAAAACCATTTTGTTATTCTAATTAAATGGAGGTACTATCTCTAAATGTTTATGTCTGTATTAGTTCGAATTCCATAAATCCTGTCTAAGACGATGTTTCCTGATTTAGAAGGCTACAAGAGAAGGGGCCATGCTTGTTTAAATTAGCTGTTGGAGAATCAAGCAGAGTAACAGGCATATTATACATATATCTATAAACATACATACACACACAACACATAAAATTGCATTAAAATTTTGGGGACATCTCCATGTTGTGTGTGTGTGTGCATGTATAGACAGAGATAAATACACACATATATGTCTTTACCCATGTCTCTATTGATTTTAGTGCTTACATTTTTATAGTAAGGGGCCTGTGGCAGTTGATATCCTTCCTCTATCAGTATTTAGAGCTAAACTTTACTTTCTATAAAGAAATGTTTCCACTGTGTTCATTTGACTTGCATCTCAGTTTCCCCACTCTGACTAGAAGGAAATAATTCCAGCTGTTCCCCATATTACTAAGATATTATGAAAATGACCATAGGCATGAGAGCTAACATTTTAAACAGCATTTTTAAGTTTGCAAAGCACTTTAAATACTTTATTTTATTTGATCCTCCCAATAGCCTTGTGAGGTAGATGCTATTTTTATGTCTTTTACAAATGAGGAAACTAAACCTCAGAGAGTTTAAATGACACAGGTTAAACTTATACAGCTAAGAAATGTCATAGGCAAGATTTGAACCTGTACCTCCTTATTCCAAATCCAGTCCCCTTTCAAGTATTTATTGTATTTAGACTTCTCTGAAAAATTCTCTATTTTTTTAGTTTGATTGTTGCTCTTTTTTATATTAGAAGTTGTTTGGAAAAGCACTCTACCTTCCCGTAACTATCCTTGTTTGTTCAAAACATTTCTTCCTTGTTTATTTGTCACTAATATTGAGAGTAAAAGGCTTTTAACGTTTTATCAGAATATTCTTGTTGGTTGACTAGCCCACATTGAGAAATAAATGGTATGCTGCTTGATTCTTGACTTACAAATAAACCAACTAAGGCACAAAATCTGGGATGTTGCCAAGATCATCGCCACAAGGTTTAAAGTTTTAACTCCTAGTCTACTATCACTTTTGATAGCAGGCATCTTCTGAAAGAAGGTAGCTTCCCTGGAAAGATTTTCAAAATCTATTATCAATGTAATAATCATGAAAATATTTGATGAGAACACTGCCTCACGCTGTATAATAAATTTGAGTAGAAAAGTTGAAGCAGTGGTATTTTCATCAGTGCTTTGGATGTCAGGAGAAAGTAGTTCCACACTCAGCGAATATAGATAGGTCTGTTTTGTGCCGTGTTAAATCCAATTGTGAGGAAGCCCTGAATAATCAGGAGTGACAGCATAAGCACTTTCTCTTCAAAGTGATTTTACAGAAAGCATTATTTCCTAAGAAAAGTACACATATGGCTCTCATAATGCTGAAAGAGCACTAATATATCAATTTATTGGTGCTGGTGTCATGAGCTGGAGTTGCAAATTATATTCAGATTTGAAACTTTCTTTTCCAATGCTGTTTGATGAAGGACTATTTCCATGATAAAGGTTATCTTAAAGGATTCCAGAATGCCAGGGATAGAGATGGTCAACCAATGGAGAGGACTACATAGAGACTTTGAAGGATCCTATGGCTTGTTTCATGATGCCAAACTAAACAACGGGATGAAAAACAATAGTTTCCCTTAATAATAAAAAAAATACACTTCAGTTTGGGTTGCACTATGTAATTTAAGATTCCCTAAATAAGTCCTTTGGAAAGTTATGTGGGGAGCAAGTGGATGATTTTGGTCTCAGAGCATAACTTTGGAATTAATGTTGTTTTTTTCAATGTCTACTGTGGACTTTGAGAACAGATTTCTACCCCGAATGAGATAGCTTCCATAGCTAAGTTATAGGTCTGATGGAAGGGCCAGCTTTTCCAAAGTGTTTTACTTTCAGGGTGGAGGGTTAAATAGCTCTCTTAATAAATTGGAAGCCAAAAAAATTCATTCTACCACTATTCTTAGTCACAGGCTCAATTTTTTCAGCACATACTATTCCAGTTCTCTTTTCTTTCCTCATTAGAATATTCCCTGAAGAAGGAACTATTTAAATTATAGCCCAGTGACCTGAGGAAATGGCAACGGTATGGTTTGCATTCAAATTTGCCATTCATTTTATCTCTGTATTATTATGGAAGTATTTAAATATTATTATGTAGATTAAACTAAGGTGAAAAAGTCATACCTCAGTACCTCAACAAAACATAGAAATGACCCCAAGTTCTCAAAAACCATGACTATGAGGGGATTAGGCTCTATGAGAACTGAATCTGCCTTCCAAGGAAAAGCCCAGCCAGGGATAGAGAGGCTCATCAGCCATAGATTGATCACTGGAGGATAAATTCTTTGGTCATCCCTATGTCTAAAATAATGTTTTTCTTTTGACTCTTGTCTTCTTTCATCACCTCTGAAACACCATGAAGGCTGTGGTCTTATGAATTCTGCATTTTCACATGAACAGATGGCATTCACATTTGCCCATTTTCCATGGAAGTGGTGTTCAATTACTTATGGCCTCAGTGTATATATTTTTTCAAGTATATATATTTTCTGGGCCATTCTTCTCCTTTCCTCAGAATAACAGTCATGAGACATCACTTCCATTGAAAAGCTAAAGAAAGTATCACAGAAGGTTAAAGGCTTTGTTGTCCAGACCAATCATATCTCAGTAGTATGACATGCATTGATAAGTCAAGGGAAGTTTATAATAGGAGGGAGGGAAGGAAGCAGTAGAAAAGTAGCCTTCTACCTGCACTATCAATCACTTATTTGCCTTTTTTTTTTTTTAAGCTAAGGTAATTGGGGTTAAGTGATTTGCCCAAGGTCACACTGCTAGGAAGTGTTAAGTGTCTGAGGCCAGGTTTGAACTCAGATCCTCCTGACTTCAGAGCTGGTGCTCTATCCACTGTGCCATTGCCCCTTACTTGCCTTTTCAAATAAAAAATGAGTATCTCATATAAATAAACATTTCCCTGTATGAAAATCAGTGAATCTGTCTTTGTGAATCCTCACTAATACTTTTAAAAGAGAAGCTTTGTTGTTGTCTTTTGTTTCCACATTATAGTTATATATGGACACCTGCCCTTACCTCTTGAACTGAGCCCTTCCTTAAATAAAAAGAAATATTTGAGCAAAAACCCCAAATATTTCCTTTACCATATTTGACAATGTACAGAACATTCTGCCCTCTGTTCCCAGCCTCTCTGAGTAGAGGAGACAGGAATGTTTTATCATGGGTTTTTGGAGACTATTATTGGTTTTTCACTTATTCAGAGTATTACTTCCTTCAGTGCTCTTTTCATCTAATGAAGAAAAGGAAAATATGTATTAATTAATATCACAAAAAAGACATGGAAATAGAAAATAGCAGTATTAATTATTTCTCTAGAATAATGTTCCAATGACAAAATGTATTTATGGAAAGGTTTCATCCAGATTGCAAAGTCAAAGATCATGCTATTTGTGGTTTATAGGAATATCCTTGTATAAAATAATATAATAAAAAGAGGTCATTTTCTCACACTTGGTATTATTTCTTCTCTTCCAGGTATTTCGGTAACAAAGAAGACACATACATGTAAGTAATATATTTTTGTCCAAAGTGTTCTGAAGAGTTGGAATTATGTCTGATTGATGGCACCCTTCGAGCATTAACTAACATTTCATCTGTGATGGTCAGAAGGGGTTCATATTTTTCAACCTGTAGAGGGCTAAAAATGGCACAACTCCACAAGTTTGTATTTGAGTACGTGTTGAAGAGATAGACCAGTTCATGTTCCGGTGTATTTCCATGTCTTAGCCCATTACTTGTCAGGCAATTCTTGACATCTAAGAGGGAGGATTGATTACTTGGTGATCTCCCTTTATTCTGTGTCCTTTTTAGAAATGGTTGGTATGTTTGCATGGGAAAACCACTGTGATTTCTTTACCACTTTAATCTCCTTTCCCTTTATTTCTAGTATCTAGATTAGGCTGTTTTATATTTGTGTCTGTGAAGCAGAGATACTGCTTGGGAATATGGGAGTTGCAGTGTGGCTGCAAACCTAGCCTCAAGAAGGTCCTAGTAAATGGCATTACTTGTTTGATGTGGAAACTTGTGCTGGCTGGCTACATACACAAGGTCAAGGTTCTTCCTAAAGAACCCTCATTCGTATTACAACAGAAGTTTTAAAAATTTGTGCTAACAAACAGTGTGGTGGTTGGCACTCTGAGGTGCAAGGTCATAATGTCCACTAAACAGCAAAAATTGAAATCAGCTAGTCAGACTGTTACATCGGACTTGACCAGTATGTCATTTAAAACCTCGAATGACCAATGTCATTAGAATGTGATGTCTGTTTTAGGCCAGAAATGTGGACTGTGGTACACCTGAAATTTCTTTGGGCATTTTGGATCTAGGGTAGACTTCTATTTCCATCTCCATAGCTCTTTGCTAAAGCACAGAGATAGAGTCTTCCCAATTTCACTTTTAAAATTCCTGTTGTCATGTGGAACTTAAAAAAAAAAGAAGTTTGTTATTTGTTGTTGTTTTTTAAAAATCACTGTAACACCTAAACAGCTTTAGCTCCTGCCTCAGTTTTATCAAAAGCTTATTTGAAAATGTGTTCTTGGGTTTGTCTGTCTGTCTGTCTCTATTTGTAGGGGGAAGGAACTTTAGATCTGAAGTTGTCTGCCATGTGAAATCCGAAATAGCAAAACAGAGTACTGATGGACAATCAGGAACTTTATTGCTTAGAGAACAATCCTGCCATCCTTTTTGCATCATTTCATATGTCTGCAAAGTTTCAGGGGATGTTTTGCTTGAGAAAAGATTGTTCAGTCAGATCCCATTCAGATAAAGGGTTGATTCTATCCCTCGTTGTACACACAGTTCCTGTTGGCCACAGCATAGAGAGAAGTCCTTAGTTTTCGGGGGGCTGTTTTGTTGTTGTTGCTGTTGTTGGTGCATATTTGAGCTCATAATGACTGAGAGATTGACAGTACAGGAGACTGAAGTCCTCTGTATATCCGCAGGGCAGGCATGGTACAGAGAGCTTCCTTGCACAGCCTTGCCCATGAGCTCGTCCCTGGCCTGGAGGGACTACCCACTCTAGAGGTGGTAAGTAATTCAGTCTTTATGCTGGCTCAGTCCCGGGCCCCTCCTGAATAGGGGCTGGTGATTGTGCTGACTTTGATAGCATTTTGGGGCCTGGACTCCTGTCCACCTTGCAATGGGCTGAAATCACCAGACTTTTTGATAAGTTGCACCACATCTTGGTTAATAAAGACCTAGTCCAATTCCACTGGACCTTAAAGCACCTGTCAGCTTATAATAACTTTTTTTAAGCTATGAGTCACAGTCCTGAAAATGTTAGGAAATAATCTATTCTGTCCATTGGAGATGGACAATAAAGTGTTATGATTATCAAGAATGATTTTATCCAACTGCTACCTTTTGCCTATTTCAGAAAAAAAGGCTGTTTTTGGTTCTAACATTAAAACATGACAAAGGTGGCAAGTAATGCAAAATATCGTGTCCTAGCAACAGGGAATGTCATTTGTTTTACCCTTGTTATAAAGGCCTTAACGGATTCAGTCAGGACAAAGAAATACAGGAAGCAAGGCAGGGATAGCAAAGCATATGGCCAGCATTTATGAATCACATGTAACTTATAAACTATGAAAAGTGGCACTAAAGTCCTTAAGTATAAACAAAATACAGATTTGACAGGATTATAGAGAAGTACTTTTCTATATAATCCAAACAAGAAAAGATGTATGGAAAATGTCATTTATTTTTAGGGACTGCTTGGTATTTTTTTTCCCTCTTTTTTCTTGGGGTAAAAGGTGGTCTCCATCCCAGCCAACCAGAAATGAGCTGATCTGGATGGATAGTTGACGCAACATCTCACACATGTCAAGCAGAAATCAAGTTTTCAAAGTTGTGAATATCTGCAAAAGCTGTTTCTGTGCTATTGACTATAGAGATTGTATTTGTCATCCTGCACAGTAGACAACCCATTCTATTTCTGATCTTTGCATTTCTGTAGGGCTCAGACTTTATGAGGAAGAAAAAAATGAATCAGTTCTTTCTCTAATAAACATCCCCCAGAGGAGCTCTTCTTTAGCATCACTTGATATTTCCTTGAGACCTGAATTGCTCCAACTTGTCTATAAGTTTTCTTAAGATGTTAAATTTCAGACTCTCTTAAATTATCCTGACATCTCATCTTCAGAAAGTTTCCCTATCGGTAAAGGAAGGTGAATACATTTTGTCCTGTCTCGAGGATTCCATTTTTAGCCAAAGTTCTGGAAAACATGGACAGACCTTGCCTGCCTAATAATCAACAGCTGAAGTCACCTTAAATTACCTGTTTCAAACTGGGTTTTCCTAACCTCCATTGCATAGAGACTGTATAACTTACAAATTAAAATGTACAGTTGTAGAATATATTATCAGACCAAAGTGTCAGCTCACAAGGATACCAGCCAGAGGTGCAAGAATCACAAAGTGATTCTGAATGGTTTTGACACTTGATAATATTTTAGGACACCTTGTTATCCCAGAAGCATGGGTATTACTTTTAAATAAAATTTTGAGTTGGTTGAGGTAAGCCTAAAAACTCTTGTGTAAGAAAACTTGATTCTTTTAGCTTCTAATCAGTTGATGAACACAATGTGATATCTGAAAGGTGGGGTACCTGAGGAGGAAACCATGATTTGATTGTTAGGTTTGACTTTGGTTTATTTCTTTGAGGGAAGGAAAGCATTTATTATTGTGGAGGAAATCATAATTTGGTTATTAGATTGGGATTTGTTTTATTTCTTTGGGGGAGAGAAAGTGTTTCTTATTGTGGATATTTTATTTTCCTTCTTTCCTTCCTTCCTTCTTTTCTTCCTTCTTTCCTTGCTTCCTCCTTTTCTCCCTAATTCTTTCTTTCTTTCTTTCTTTCTTTCTTTCTTTCTTTCTTTCTTTCTTTCTTTCTTTCTTTCTTTCTTTCTTTCTTTCTTTCTTTCTTACTTTTTTTTTTTCTTCTTTAATGGCTGTCCAATTGAGGAAAAAGAAGTCATTAGATCTTCTAGAAGTGAAAAATCATTAATTGCACTGTGAAATTCTGAAGTCTGTGATGTTGGTTGGAAGTGTTACTTTTGGTTTTGGTGGCTGAACATGAAAGGGAGTTTTGACTTATAGCGTGGAGACGATTTTTGCATCATGATTTTGGAGCTTAAATATCATCCAGAAGATGATATTTCTTTTTTACATGTGAAACTTGATGGGCATTGTAATATTTGTTTTGGCGTTCCATATATTTGTTCTTCTTTTCCTATTGGAGTAACATTGTATGGCTGTATCTTTTTCTTGGGAACAGCTGTTGTCTGGATTTTCACTATGTGCCAATGACAACTGGTCATTTATTCCTGACTGAGTAATCACCATCCTCATCATGTGTTCTTCTGAATTTGCTAAGATGTTATGAGATGACAAATGTCTAGATGAAAAATGTCATTGATCATCCTAGATATTTCCAAATAACTAGATAGTTTATAACATGGAAACTAAACCTTACAATTTATTCAAGGTCAAATAACCACCAGAAAACATATGGACTAAATTCCCATGGTGTCAGAGGCTCCTAGACAATTTCTAGGTCCAGCAATCTATGTTACTTTCCCCTGTTCTCCCTCCTTTATATCCTTTGCCTGGTCCCTTGCCCCGGAAAGATGCAAAAAGAACAAGTTTCTTTTCAAACTACCAAGAAAATATACAATTACCTCTCTCCAGGTAACAGCCTTAACGAAGCTACAATTTTTTTTTCATAAAAAGCTGACTTGATCATACTTCTGAAAGTATTTTAGAAATACCAATTTTCCACAAAAGGAATTTTCAAAAGCATATTTGCCAAATATTCAAGTTGATATGCTTTATTGGGTACAATTTTTAAACTATATATTTGTATATATGTATATGTGTGTGTGTGTGTGTGTGTGTGTGTGTATATATATATATATATATATATATATATATATATATATAGAGAGAGAGAGAGAGAGAGAGAGAGAGAGAGAGAGAGAGAGAGAGAGAGAAAGCAGGTGCATACTCGAAAGATTATATTAAATAACAATATAATTTGTAAAGAGATTTTAATTTTCTTTATGATAAAAACTTTTTTAAGACATTTCTTTGAGAGGTTAAAACTGAATAATCTCTCTTTTTTTTATACTTCCTTGAAAAATTGGTTTTTGTAGTACTTTAAAATGAAATAGGTTAATGTATTCACCTTTCACCTCTAGAGACTTAGTTTTGAGTTTTGACTTAGAGAAAATTAGTTTGGAGGCCTTAGCATGAGTTCCTAAGGTATTTGTTGATATCACAAAACCATTGCCACAATTTGTCACAATTTTTGTCATTTGCTCAAGGGAGTCTCCAAACTGAGGGGTGGGGAGGATGGGGGGAGGGAATATTTTCTGGTTTTCTTTTTCTTCAGACCATTTTTAAAAAAATGTAGACTGTTAGCAATTCAGGTTTCCTGCTCATCTACATTATTTTCCTCAGCCAGGAAAACTCAAGAACCCTTCTTGGCAAAGCCAATGGAAGGTACTTGGTTATGGCTTTACAAGATTGCCATGACAACAGATCTGACTCACGACAATGACTCACACTTTTAATTTCTTGCTTCCCATGCATTTCATTGGAGCTGGAGTGAGTAGAAGCCACGTTGAAGTTCTCTTGTAGGAGGACTTCAACAAGGTCATGTCTACACATTGGCAAACATTCCAGGGAAGAGGTTAACCAAGTACATATGGGCCAGCTGGAGGACTTATTTCTTAGCCTGGAAAGCTTTCTTTCATGAGAGGAGTATTCCACACAAAATGTCTTAGAATATGCTGTCAGCGAGCTCTAGGAAAATACAGAATAAAGTAGGGAACCAAAGACAAAAGCCTTGTGCCAGCAGGCCCTGTTCCCTCAAGGTATCATTTCCCAGTACCTGCTATAGGCCTAGCGCTGGACTATACACTATAGAATATTCAGAAGAAATTACAAGATGCATACACTATCTACAAAGATCTTATACTCTTAAGTGGGGAGGGAGACCCAAGCTGTTCCCAAGAGGCAATGTTTTATTATAGAAAGAGACCTAAATAATGATTTTAAGACCTAGACACTAATAGTGGCAACTCTATTATTCAATTAGCTGTGTGACCTTAAGTAATTCAGTTAACCTTATTGGATTTCATTTCCCTCATCTATAAAGTGGAGATGATACCCTCACTGATGAACTTATGAGGCTTATATAAAGAGCCAAAATGAAGATAAAATATAGGCTAAAGTGCTGAGAAAACTGAGAAGTATTAGAATGAAATGTATTATCTAAAATATAACAGTTAAAATTTTAAAATAAGATAACAGGTTCTGAAAAAAGACTAAAAAAAGTTCAAGAGTAATAGAATGTCACTTATTTTCAAGGTTTAGGTGGGAGATTATACTCAAGGAGGGTTAAGGTATTGTTTTAAATCCAGAGATTGGGGAAAAAAAATAAGGCATATCTGTTCTGTACTACTGGACATCATTTCACATAGTCTTGTTCCTGCTCTGATGAAACCAATGTCTTCCTGGATATGTTCAAGACAAATCACATAAAAGTTGGGATATATGCATTGAATGAAAAATAGTTACCTGACATAGCAATCCAACCTATCACTAGGTCCAAAGTTCAAATAAAACCCTTGCTAGAATGTAAGCTTCCCTCTGAAAGGGATGCTTAACTTTGGTCCATTAACATTTTTTTTTGGTTTGTTTGTTGTTTTTTTTATTATAATAACTTTTTATTGACAGAACCCATGCCAGGGTAACTTTTTACAACATTATCCCTTGCACTCACTTCTGTTCCGATTTTTCCCCTCTCTCCCTCCACCCCCTCCCCCAGATGGCAAGCAGTCCTATACATGTTAAATAAGTTACAGTAGATCTTAGATACAATATATGTGTGCAGAACCAAACAGTTCTCTTGCTGCACAGGGAGAATTGGATTCAGAAGGTACAAATAACCCAGGAAAAAAACCAAAAATGTAAACAGTTTACGTTCATTTCCCACTGTTCTTTCTTTGGGTGTAGCTGCTTCTGTCCATCATTGATCAATTGAAACTGAGTTAGGTCTCTTTGTCAAAGAAATCCACTTCCATCAGAATACATCTTCATACAGTATCATTGTTGAAGTATATAATGATCTCCTGGTTCTGCTGCTTTATAATATAGTTTTAGATCAGGTACAGCTAGGCTACCTTCATTTGATTTTTTTTTTCATTAATTCCCTTGAAATTCTCGGCCTTTTATTATTCCATATAAATTTTGTTGTTATTTTTTTCTAGATCATTAAAATATTTTCTTGGAAGTCTGATTGGTATAGCACTAAATAAACAGATTAGTTTAGGGAGAATTGTCATCTTTATTATATTCGCTCAGCCTATCCAAGAGCATTTAATATTTTTCCAATTATTTAAGTCTGACTTTATTTGTGTGGAAAGTTTTTTGTAATTTTACTCATATAATTCCTGACTTTCCTTCGGTAAATAGATTCCTAAATATTTTATGCTGTCAACAGTTATTTTGAATAGAATTTCTCTTTGTATCTCTTGCTGTTGGATTTTGTTGGTGATGTATAAAAATGCTGAGGATTTATGGGGATTTATTTTGTATCCTGCAACTTTGCTAAATTTATGAATTATTTCTAATAGCTTTTTAGTAGAATTTCTGGGGTTCTCTAAGTATACCATCATATCATCTGCACAGAGTGATAGTTTGGTTTCCTCATTGCCTATTCTGATTCCTTTAATCTCTTTCTCAACTCTTATTGCCGAGGTTAGTGTTTCTAATACAATATTGAATAATAATGGTGATAATGGGCAACCTTGCTTCATTCCATATCTTACTGGGAAAGGTTCCAGTTTTTCCCCATAGCATATGATGCTTACTGACAGTTTTAAATATATTCTCCTGACTATTTTAAGGAAAAGTCCTTTTATTCCTATACTCTCAAGTGTTTTTATTAGGAATGGATGTTGGATTTTGTCAAATGCTTTTTCTGCATCTATTGAGATGATCATATGGTTTTTGTTAGTTTGGTTATTGATATAGTCGATTATGCTAATAGTTTTCCTAATATTGAACCAGCCCTCCATTCCTGATATAAATCCTACTTGATCATAGTGTGTTTTCCTGGGGATGATTTTCTGTAATCTTTTTGCTAATATTTTATTTAAGATTTTAGCATCAATATTCATTAGGGAGATTGGTCTATAATTTTCTTTCTTTGTTTTCAGCCTACCTGGTTTAGGTATCAGTACCATGTCTGTGTCGTAAAAGGAATTTGGTAGGACTCCTTCAGTCCCTATTTTTTCAAATAGTTTATATAGCATTGGAGTTAATTGTTCTTTAAATGTTTGGTAGAATTCACATGTAAATCCATGTAAATCCATCTGGTCCTAGGGATTTTTTCTTAGGGAGCTGGTTAATAGCTTGTTCCATTTCTTTTTCTAAAATGGGACTGTTTAGGATATTTACTTCTTCCTCTGTTAATCTGGGCAAGCTATATTTTTGAAGGTATTCTTCCATTTCATTTAAGTTATCGAATTTATTGGCATAAAGTTGGGTAAAGTAACTCCTAATTATTGCTCTAATTTCCTCTTCGTTAGTAGTGAGTTCTCCCTTTTCATTTTTAAGACTAACAATTTGATTTTCCTCTTTCCTTTTTTTAATCAGATTTACTAAGGGTTTGTCTATTTTGTTGGTTTTTTCATAGAAGCAACTCTTAGTTTTATTAATTAATTCAATAGTTTTTTTACTTTCAATTTTATTGATCTCTCCTTTTATTTTTCATTAACATTTTTTAAAATGTTTTGATAACTGTATTTCAATATAATTAGTTTCCTCTATAACCCTATATATATATTTTTTAGACATTTAAAAAAAATAATTCTGAGAAGTGATCCACAGTATTCTTTCTTGCCACAGGAGTCCAATAAGCAAAAAATCTTAAAAAAAAAAAAAAAAAAAAAAAAAAAAACCTTGTCCTACTAGAATGTGTATGCTCCTTGAGAGCAAGATCTATTTTTTTCATTTTAGTCTTTGTTTCCTGATATCTAGCCAATTGCCCTGCTTAATAATCACTTCCTGAAGTGGATTAGAGTTTGAGGCTAGTCTTAACACATTAAGAGAGAAATGTACTACTATCCATTTCTTCCAAATATTTTCACAAGTTAAAAAAGATGCATCTTCAATGCACGTTTCATGGGGAATATGTGATTTATGAAGAAAAGCAGATTCTTTGCAGTATGTCATTATGACTTGGAAGGTGTTTTGTGCTTTCCAAACCCATAGCCTTTCCTTTCCTCTCTCTTCCCCAAAACCAACCTAGTAGTTCTTTGATAATAGAATTTATTTTTTTCTACTTTTAAGTAATTAGTTGAAATCAAAGTACCTTTGCTTACTTATTATAATTTTATTTGTACTAATCAATCAACAAACATCTTTTAACTGCCATTCTATATACCAGACACAAGAGACAGAAAGACACACAGAGACAACAGAAACAAAATCAGGAAAGGTTTCATGTGGGTGATGTTAGAGGTACCTCTTGGAAAAAAAGAGAGGGATTTTAAGAGGCAGAAGTGAGGAGCAAGTGAATTCCAAGTTTGACAGCTCACCAGTTCAAATACACAGAGAGGAGATAAGAGTGTAAAACGTGAGGAAGAAAGAGAAAGCTAGTCTGGCTGAATTTCAGAGTGCAGGAGAGAGAGTAATGTTCAATGAGACTTGAGGGATAGATTGAGACCGCACAGTGAAAGGCTTTAAAAGCTAAACAAAAAGTTTATGTTCTACCCTAAAGACAATAGGGAGCCACCAGAGTTTATTAAGTAGAGGAGTAACATGATTATATTTGCACTTATGGAAAGTCCATTTGGCAGACTTTTCAATTTATCATTTGCCCAAATCAAGATACTCATTTTATAACCAAGGTCAAAAGGGATTCTGAATCATAGTACTAATAATTCAGAATAACCCACTGTTAGTATTGCCAAGAAAACAAAAAACAAAAAAAACAAACCAAAAAACCTCTAAATGACATAATTGTTCCTGTTTTATAGCTGTATTTATACATTGATATGCTCTGTTAATGATTGAGTTGAACATTGAAAAACATAATAAAGGCCCATTTCGAAGACAAATACAAAGAAGTCTAATTTGCCTTTGCTAATACTAAATTCTTTCTGAAACCAGAGGACTTCATTCTTTAGAACAGCTTTAAATGTATTGAAGAATAGAATTCAGGTTAAAGAAGATATTTGTGAAGATAATCATAATTATATTCATTTGATCAACACTGGTTTTTAACAGTAAAACATGGAAATAAAAGTGATTTCTTTTCTTCCATTTACACATAAAAACTCACTTTAACAAGACTATTTAAAGCTATGCAATATCATCACCTAAAAAATGTTCCCACATTTAAATATGCATCATTTTAAAGACCCAGTTTAATTCTCACAAGAAGCACCACAAATTAAATGTTGTCATACATCACAAAGTAAGTGCCAAAATAAAATACTCTGCTAAGCTATAGTGTGCCAAGATTTTGGATATCTTACTAATCCAATCGTGTTCTGCATGTAAAAACAAATTCACAGTATTTGTGAATTTTGAGCGGATACTGGGGAGGAGAATAAGGGGTATACAAAATTGTTGCGAGTTATTGTATATTCAGTTACCTCTTTTCTCAAATAATGGAGATTAGTAATACAATGCCAGATAAGTCTGTGAAAATGTAGACATTCAAAATTGGTCTTCATCCTTGAAAATGTTGATTCAGAAACATTACTAATAGTGCATTTTTCTCAGCCAAACATAAAAATACTTAATTCAGCTTAAAAACAAACCTTCATCACCTGTTTTCTCTGTGCTTGGGTACATTAGAGGTACAAGAATGATATGGTTTTTCTGCCATCAAGGATTTTATGATTAAGTTTGAGACATGAAGCACACTCAGCTAATTTTCATGATGTAGAAGGAGATCAGTACCTTAAGAAAGAGACTGATAAAGTGCCTTTGAAAATACAGAGGAGCGATTATTTCGGGTTGGGGACAGCAACCTAGGTTTCATGGAATAAGTGATGTATAAGCTGAGCCTTGAAGGATAGATTTCCTTATCGTCAAATGCAGAATATAGGGGCACTTCACATAAAATGAATTGTGTGAATAAAGACACAGACCGAGGGGGGAAAATTAGGGTAATTCAGAAAACGGCAGACAGTCCAATTTGGCTCTGTCATACAATGCTTGAAGGTGAATATTGAGGGACTTAGAAAAGTATGTTTCAGTCACGTCTGACTCTTTATGACCTTACTGAGATTTTCTTGGCAAAGATAATCAAGTTGTTCTCCATTGTTTTCTCTAGTGAATTAAGGCAAATTCAGGTTAAATGACTTGCCTAAAATCACTCCTAAGTCTCTGAGACCAGATTTTAACTCACTAAGATTGCTAAATCCAGGTCTAGAACTCTAACCACTGCACCATCTACCTGTCCTTAGAAAGATAACTTAGGGTTGTGTTGCAGGGACCCTTGAATATCACACTAACTATTCCTTTTGACTCCCAAACTACTTCATAATGGGATCCTATATTATTTTTTTTCCAATTTTTAACACACTGATAATTCATATATAACTAATTACACTTTTAAAAGATAGCATGGCTCAGGAATTTTTTTTTTTAATTTAATAAATGTATCCTTTAATACAAAAGTTTCCAAAGAAATAGGAAAAGAAGAAACAACAATAAAAGAAACTGAAAACTAAGGAATGGCTGAAATAATAAAAAAAAAAAAATTATCTTCATTGAGATCTTATTTGTGTTATAGGCTGCCATGGAGTAAGGTATTATCTTCTACTTTGGGTGGTTTCTCTAAAGATTTATTTACAGAATGAAATAGACAAAAGCCAACAATAAAAAGGTGTAAAGGGGTTTCAATGTATGATGGTGGAAAGAGTACCACTCTCTCCCTCACCTATCCCTCCATCAGGGAAATCATAGATTTATCCATTCAAGTGTTACAGTATATAGGAGCTTTATTTTTAGGTGCATTTTAGTTTATTCAATTCACAAACATTTAAATTAAGTTCCTATTATGTACAAAGTATAAATTTTATTCCTAAATTTTGCTTTCCAACATTTTAATTTTTTTCCTTCTTCTTCTGTACCCATTTTTCCATGGAAGGCAGCGAGTATTAACGTAGATTTAGATTGAATTTGGAAAGCCTTCTCTTTGAAGGCTTTCTTTAGCTCTTCATTCTCAGAAATAATGTCCACAAATAGAGTGCAATTGTTTTCCTGATGGTCTTTTTTTGCAAATGCTTATCCTGAGTACTACATTATGAGGTGACTAAGTTTCCCCTGAAATTATATCTTGTTATCTTGACACAAAAAGTAAAGCCTGGTTTCCAGGATAGAACAATTTCCTGGTAGCCATTTTGTATTATTCTTTATTTACGTTGCCATGGACAAATTTATAAGCAAATGGCCAATCAAATTTATAACCAAGTGAGGATGAGCCTTTTTATGGTAGACTGCCTGATCTTCAGAAAATAGATGTACTCGATAATTTCCAGGACTGAACAGATACCAAAACCAAGGGAAACCAAAGGTGTATGGATGATCCATAAGTCTTGTGTCTGTGTATGCTGAATATTTTCTTTAAGAAATGAGTCTTCTGCCTTTTCAAGAAGAGAGTCGTGATACTTTGCATGGGAAATATTAAACAGAATAAGATAATTTCTGTGCTATCTTTAAGTTTTACAAAGCTCTTTCTTCTCAACAATCCAGTGAGGTAGATAGTACTATTATTATTATAATTTCCATTTTACAGATGAAAAAAATTTACTTACTGAGGATCACCCTGTTGGCAAGAGTCAGACTAGAATTTGAAATCAAGTTATATGATTCTGAAACAAGTATCTAGTCCACCACAACACAATGAATCCAAGGCATTATCACATGAGGTACTTCAATATATATTAGTGAGCATAATTTAGTTGACCCATGCCTTAGGTAGTAGTTCTGGGTTTCAGTTCCATTTCCAAGTTCAGGAGAAATTATTTTATAGTAATGTAGTAATACTAATAAAAATGCTAGAGGCATTTCTGTAGTAAGAGAGAGAAAGACCAGGAGGGAAGGAAGGAAGGAAGGAAGGAAGGAAGGAAGGAAGGAAGGAAGGAAGGAAGGAAGGAAGGAAGGAAGGAAATACAGTACTGTATGTATGAGTTTTACTAGCAAAGAAAAAGATCTACAATATGACTGACAAGGGAAAATTGCCCTGATTATTAAAAAGAATGAATAAAAGCATGCTTGATTTTTCTATATAGGCAGATATAAAATTTATACTGCAAAATCATTTATTGCCAAAATGTTAAAGTGAGAACATGAGATGAAGAAGGAAGCATAAGAAGAGAGAGAGAGAGAGAGAGAGAGAGAGTATGTATGTGTGTATGTATATATATCACTTTGAATCAAGTATCTGAAGGTCTGCCTTTATGCTGCTAATTTGCCAGACATTACTATGAGGATCTAGTCTTTCAAGAAATCTTGGTCCTAGGTAGGACTTCATAGGATTTTGAACCCTAATCTAAAAGCATGTTCAGATCTTATTGAAATAGAGTAAAGTTGCAATGATTTACCAGCACAAAGAATTTTTCCTCAGATGCATCTGTGTGATGTAATAAGAGGACAATTAGACTTTTTTTTTT